>NC_080165.1:26604931-26769931 GCF_950295315.1 Erinaceus europaeus
CCTCCTTCTGGCAAGCGTCTACAGGGGGAGGGGACCTCTGTGTGGGTCACACAGTCCTGCCACAGCTCATACCCTCTCAGGCTCCGTAGCATTCCTGGGCTTTCCCTCGCTGCTCTCACTCCTGTGTGCAGGGCTGCCCCTGGGGCTCTGGGGTTCAGTACAGTCTTGCTTTCTGTCCCCTAGGGGACCCCAGGCTACCCCCAGCAATGGGGAGGAGTTCTGACAATCTCCAGAAGCAGCCAGAGAGGGATAGGAAGAGCCGGCATGCCCCCCCCCCAATTCTTCTACCAGCATGCCCACCTGCCTGGTGCCCTCTGCACCCCTCCCCCACCCAGAGCCCCCCCCCCCCAACCATAGACCGCTAGGGATGAAGACACACTATGGTCACTGAGAGTGCCAGGCAGGACCTTCCTGTGTCAGCCAGCCCTTCCCCACTCTTTCAGGCCAGAGGAAGTACACTTGGGAGCCCTGGTGCTGCACCCCTTCTTCTCACCCTGACAGAACCCCAGGCAGCTGCAGGCCTTCCCACCAGCCCCTGCTAACCTTTGCACGTCTTCCCATCGGGCTGCAGTGTGAAGCCCACAGGGCAGCTGCAGCGCACACCAGTGGCCGTGTCCTTGCATGTCCGGTCACAGCCTCCATTATTCACTGCACATGTCTCTGGGGAGGGAAAGAGACAGAGAGATACTGAGTCTCCTGGGAGAGTAGCCTCTGTCTCTCCCCACCCGTGGGGCTCCCAGGAGACAGGAACACCGAATTCAGGTTCCAATTGTCCCTTTGTAAAGTGGGTGAAAACCAGTGGCCCCTGGGGTGCTGGTGGAGGAGAGACTAGTGGCAACTGGCCTCGGGGCTGCTGCTCACATATAGGGCCCAGCAATTACCATTTGGGGACAGTGCTTGAAAACAGCCTGGCATAATGGACCGCCTGGGGCCAGACTCTTAATCCTTTGGGTAGTCTAGACTGGACCCGAGACCCTGAACCCAGACGGTGGTTCCTTGGGCACCAGGGCATGGGGGTGGGGGCTCTGAGGACGCACACACCATCCATCACCTTGATGAGGCTTCAGCCCAACATCTGTTCTCACTGAGCACTAAGCCAAAGGCATCTGGTTTTTGTCTGCTGGGAGCTTGTCTAGTGCCTTTTATTTTATTATTTTTTTCATTTGCAAAATCAAAGGGGCTGGAGGGGGGCTGGGGCCTGACTGAGGTCACCCTCCCCGCCCATCTCGTGGTGAGAGTGATCCTGCCCAGGCCCCAGGGAGGGACAGGGCTGGCAGAGCTGGGTCAGCGGGGCACAGGTGGCCCGCACCACGGAGGAGCCCGGCTTCCTGCCCAGCATCGGGGCACTTTGATCTCATGGGAACCAAGCCTGAGTGGCTTTCCTCTCCTCTCTGCTGCCAGGGCCCCACTGCCTGCAGTCCCCTGCTCGCCCATCTTGGCTTCCCGCTACCTCTAGCAGGCTGACTCCGTCCCATCTGTCTGTCAGTCTTGCTGCCCTGCCTGTATCCCTGCAAGCTGCCTTCAAGTGTCTCCCGGGAGTCTGGGAGGAACAGAGCAGGCGGGGTGGCTCAGTGAACACATCTCTTGCAGCCCAGAGTCCCTGCTGTTAATTAGACCAAGTGCACATCGCCGCTGCCCCTTTGAACTTGAGCGTGTGTGGTGTGTGTGTGTGCGTGTGTGTGCATGTATGTGTGTGTTGGGGGGGCAAAGCAGGCAGGGAGGTTCCCCCTTCCCTCTGCATTGTGAGGCTGAGAGCATCTCTGTGGTTCTTGGGAGCATCCTGCCGGGGCGGGGTGGGGGGAAGTCACTAACTCTTGCTAAGGTTGCTGCTGTCACCAGGTTGGGACTGGGACAACCATGGAGGAACATCTCCTGCCTTGACTGCTACCATCCCACCTGCATTTAACCCCCAAACCCCATCTTGTACGAGGGACCCTCTGTGTCCCACATGCAGAAAGAAGGGTGTTGGCACAGGGTGGCTCTGTCTCAGCAGCAGTGTCTTCTGTCAGCGGGCTGAGCTGGGGTGGTGGGGGTGCAGGCCCTCACTGAGCAGTTCAGGCCTGCTGGAGCCAGGCTTCAGCACCCACACCTGGCAAACGAGGCACAGATTCTCCCTAAGACCGAGGGGAGGATCACGTAAAGCCACCCCCACCCCCCAGAGGAGCCTGGCCTGGCTTATAGTAGTTGCTCAATAGACCTGAGTTGCCTCTCCCAGGGTTTCCACCAGAGTGGGAAATCCCATGTTCTGGGTCCTCAAATCAAACAGCTACGTACACCCCAAGTGCCTCTTCAGTCTTTCATGTGGAAGAGGCCCTAGGGGGCTTGGGTGGAGAGCGAGCACCTGCTTCCCAGGTGCAGGTGATTAAGGCTCGGGCCTTAGGAGCTGGAGTGGAGGCTCAGGGTAACCGTAGCAGGGACTGTGGGACATGGTGCAGCCACTTGTGGGCTGCACCTGAGAAGTGGGGCTGGCTGGACAGGCCCCAAAAGTCTCTCAGCTTGACCCCTCACTCAAGCCCTGAGGGTGGGGTGGCTGGGGGTGGTGCAGAACCTTGATTTCTGGAGCCCAAGGGCTTCTGGGATCAGCTGGTGTGGCATCTGTGGGGCAGAGCAAAGAGAGAGGCAGGGCCAGGGAGCTGGGGGCAGCCTCTCCCTGCACTGGGCTCACTGCTGGTCTCTAGCTGGTAAAGGCTGGGGCAGGTTTTGAGGGAGGCACTGCTTGTGGGTGCAGAACACGCCCGCCCTGATGCTCCTGGCCATGGTGGCTCACCTGTCAGTGATCAGACTGCCCTCCTGTGTAATATCCCCAGAGCTCCCTCTGCTGCAGCCTCAGGACTGCACAACCAAGCAAGCACCCCCCCACTCCACCCCCAATCCTCCTTACTCTGCCCCTTCCTACCTTTTTCAACTTTTTTTTTAGACCAGTCATGGCTCAGCTCTGCCTTATGCTGGGCCCAGAGATTGAACCTGGTACCTCCTGTAAGCAGGTCCTCTGCACAGCCACTGTGCTGTTTCCAGGTGCTTTCCCTACCTGCCCCAAGGCTGCATCCACGGAGAGCTCCTTCCCTTCCCCACCCAGCCTGAGTCCCTTGGCCTGTCTTACTGTTTCCTTGTCACCTTCCATCCTGGCCCCTGCTCTCACTGCTGCCCTTCTGAGTCGGGAGACTACTGTCCTCTTGGGTGACCCTTCACATTCTCTCATCGCACCCTTTCTCCTGCAGTCAGAGAATCAGGGCCTCTTCAACCCCAGTGCCTCTGGATTCCTGTGACAACATTGAGCCATCACCCACCTTTCTAAAACTCTGTCAGACCTAGGGAAGGGCTAGCAGAAGGGGCCTCCTTGGGGACTCAGGCTGCCAGTGCCCTGATGAGAACACAGGGCTGATGATGTCCGTGGAGACCCCTGAAGCGAGTGTATGGACACTGTTCAGTGCCATGTGTAGGGAAAGGTGACCAGAGGTTCACCCACTCAGTGCTTGGGCTTAAGTCTATAGTGACAGTTGGGACTGGCCTGGGAGGGACCTGGAACCTTATCCCTGAGAGCTTCCCAGCAGAGGCTGGTGTGTTGGGAGGTTCCCTGACTCCACAGGCAGCTTCACCAATTCTGTCCTCTAAGACCAAAGTCACCCTCTGCTGCCTCAGAATCAGAAGCCAGATAGCCTGTTCTTTCTCAGATGCAAATAGCACAGGTGAGTTGAGGATAGTGTCTCCAGTCATAGGGAGGGGGTTTCCTGGATCTCTCACCAGAAGCACACACTGGGGAGGGGGTCAAGTCTGAGCGAGACCTGGGGTAGTGGGAAGAGGGCAAAGTCAGCCCCCAGAGTGTGTTCCAGGGGTGAGAACAGATTTCCCTTGGGACCCTCTGAGGTCCCCAGTTTCTTCCTGAAAACCCACCTTTCTCTAAATGTCCCTCCCCACCTGTAGAAAATGTGTCACTCAGACTTTCAGGGCTGACAGAATACCTTCTGGCCCCTGATCCCCTTGGGCTCATAGCAGCCTTGAAGGAGTTGAGAAACTGAACTTCAGGGAAGTTTGCTGTTCAGGCCCCTGATCCCCTTGGGCTCATAGCAGCCTTGAAGGAGTTGAGAAACTGAACTTCAGAGAAGTTTGTTGTTCAGGCAGGGTCAACAACCTAATTTGTGGGACCCAGGATGAAGGACCAATTTGGGGGTTGTTCAAAAATGGCTAAGAATTTCTAGACTGAGGGACCAGTTGGTGGCATACATGTTACCATGCATAAGGACTTGGGTCCTAGCCCTGGATGCCACCTGCAGGGTAGATGCTTTACTCGTGGTGAAACAGTGCTACCTTTTCTTCTGTTTTTTTTTTATCCACTATCCAAAAGAAAAAAAAAATCCTGCTGGAATGTGGAGTTATGGAGGCACCGAGGCCCTGTGACAACTCTGGTAGCAATAAAATATACAATTTCCAGACTGAGGTAGCAGAGCAGGCCCAGTTGCCAGCCCATCTGAGGGCACAGTGCTGGCTAGCATTCCAGGTTTCACACAGCTGTGTCCCTGTCCCTGTCACACACTGTTGGGAGGAGTCTGAATTTGAATGTAAGATGGCCGAATCTCTAGGCCACTGAGGGAGGCCCGGTGGGCAGAGTCCGCTGTGAGATGGCCCTCCCAGGGCAGCTGCAAGGGGCACAGAGCTGGGGGCCAAAGTGTTGGCCTTCCCTTGGTCAGCTGTTGAGGAGAGCCTTGAGCCCACAGGGCTGCCCCCGGGCTGGGCTGGGGTTCTAAGGTAAGACATGCTGGGAGTGAACCCATTGATGACAGGGAGTGTGTGTGGGTGGTGTTTGTCCTGCTTTGGGCTAGTTTCCTGGTGCTGAGAAGAGCTGTCACATTTTTGACTCATGGCCATTCTTAGATCTTGTCCTGTGATCCTCTGCCTGTGAAGTCTTAGTGCCAAGTCTAGCAGCCATCTGTTCAGGATAGTGTCTGGGTGTCAGAGGCCCTTGGCAGAGAGGTGGTCACATCTGTCTGACCAACAATGTGGGAAGAGCTGTTGGACACAGGAGGTGACCAGGAAGGGGGGCTAGTGTCTGCTCACGGGAGTCCAGGCCCACCTCTTAGCTCTCAATGCTCACACCCCAGACAGCTCCCTCTACTCTGTCTGCTCATATCAGACTCAAGAAGCCCCCCAAGATCCCCCCCAAATCCTTCCACCCCTGCCAAGCCCCAGGTTTCTGTCTGACCACTAGTTTTCTGGGTAGAGCTAGGTCAAGGTAACACAGGGCTCAGCAAGAGGCAGACACAGAAGGGGACTAATTTCTGCTGAGTGACCAGGAGACGCAGAAAGACCTGGCAGGGAGGAAGTGAAGTAGGCCTGGGTACCTGCCCTGCAGGTCTGGAGGGATGGGGTCTGAGCCAACCCAAACAGCCCAGGGAAAGGGGTGGGCGGGCTGGGGGGTGGGTATCTGCTGGCCCAGCTGGAGTCAGCTCCGGAGAGGAGATGGCTGGATGAAAAGAGAGCTCACCTGGCCCTGGGCCACGGGCTTGGGTCAGAGGGCTGGGGGCACCTGCAGTAAGTGCTGCTGCTGCTCAGGTGGGGATCAGAGAGCACCCACGTGAGGACGAGACTTGGGGCTAAGGACCTAGTGCCTCACTTAGCTCCCAACATGCCTAGGGGACATTGGGGTGCCTCACCCCACAGGCTCCGATCCAGGGAGGCAAGGAACCCTGTCCCATGAAGGCCTCAGTCTTCTGCACAGCCACTGTGCTGTTTCCAGATTCTCTTCCCACCTGCCTGAGGCTGCACCCTGGAGAGTCCATTCCTTTCCCTGCCCAGCCTGGGGTGGAGGGCCTGTTTTGCTGCCTCCTCATCACCTCCCATCCTAATGCTTGTTCTCACTGCTGCCTTTATGAGTCTCCACCAGGATAAACTGAAGCTGTCTGGGAAGAGGGGTCAGCCTGTGGCCCAACTGTCAACTCTGACCTTTGACCCTGGACCTTCCTTCTTTCAACAGTTCTTGAGCTCCCATGCCTCCCTCCACTCAGATAAGTCACCCTTCTTGACAAGACCTGTGACAGTAGGACTGGTCACCCTCACTGCCTGTCCCATCTGGGCTCTGGGCAACCATGTGTCCTTCTGTGATAGCAGGCCTATGGCCCTCATGAAGGCCCCCTGGCCAGCAAGGATAGTCAGTAAGACAGGGAGCCACTCAGGGGGGAGTGGGGCTTGTCACTATCCTGTGCCACTGCTCCCCACAGCTGCTTCTAGGACCCTGGAGCAATGCAGTGACTGGATGTGGTAATGACATGTGGGGTGTGGAGGGGGTCAGTCTGCTGAGGCAGGGCAGTGGTAGTGGTGGGGGGACCACAGCAGAGAGGCTCCCAACCTGGGTCTGCAGGAGGAGAGGAGATGGGAACTGTGTTCAGCATGCAGTCCTATCTCTCTCATGGTTATGACCAGTGCACCCGTTTAGTCCATGGTCCTTGAAGGACCAGCCTGGGTAGACCTTGAACCTGCCTCCTGGCACCTCACTGGGGGACTCTGATGCTACCTGCACTGTGCTGTGTGGACAGAGAGCCTGCACCCCCTCCCCCACCCCGAGGGGCTCCCTCTACCTGTGGTAGGATTGTCACACCTCAGACCCCTGGATATGTGACCCAGGGCAGAGCCCTGTGGCCTGGAACAGAGATAGGGACAGGTGCTTGAGGGCAGAGAAGAGGCCAGCTGTGCAGGAGACTGCAGACTCGGGGAAGAACTTGTCTGGGCTGAAGGACTGGGAGTAGCCCATATGCCCAGAGGTCAATCGGGTTTTGTGTTAGGGCAGGTGGTGGTGATGGGGGGGTTGCTATGTGAGCTCTCCCTGTCCTCTTTTTCCTGCCTTCACTCTGGCCATTGGGTTTAGGGGTGCTGAGGCCAGATAAGGGGATCTTATTCCTCTACAGGCAACCTTCCATCAGAGGCAAAGGCACTGGGTGTGTGTGTGTGGGGGGGCATGCTACGGGCCCCAGTCTGGGCAAGGCAAATAGCTGTGTGTGTTGGGGATAAACTGGGGTGTGTGTGGGAATGGGGCCTGTCACTTGCCTGTCTGAGCCTCAGTTTCCCCACTGCTGACTGGCCCCCTTGGGAACATTAAACACAATGAGGGAACATACAGAGTTGAGCCCAGGGGCTGCTCCACAGAGGGGAGTGTTGTTCTGGAATCCCGAAGGCTGCCCTGGGCACCATGTGGTGAAGGACACATAGCACATGGTGTGTCACTGCATCACTCCTGGGGTGATCAGGCAGCCAGTCCCATGTGACTGGCAGTGGGTGCCTGGTGCTCTCCACACCTTATGAGGATGGCTGAATTGTTCCTAGCTCCGTCAGGGAGAGCTGCATGACCTCAGGCTCCCAAGCAGCCTCCTGGGTGACTGCTCAGAGCAGGGGTCAGATTGTTTCCTCCTGCCAAGCTTGGTCTCTGAAAGGTGCCAGGAAGCCTGACTGCCCAGTGACATCCTCTCTCAGCCTCAGTTTCCCCATCTGGGACCAGTAAGTGCCCCGTTCCCATTTTTTTTCTTAATAAGCCCCACCTGGCACCCAGTCCAATCCTTCCATGCATTGTGTTGAGAGACTGAACTAACAGCAGAGGCTCAGGGGCTCATAAAGGGCCCCTAGGGGTCTGGGGCACACTAGGACCCAGTTCAGCGACATGCTAAGTCATTCCCCCCCCCTTCCTGAATGACAGCCCCAGGCCTGGAGCTCCGCCCAGTGGGCAGGGAGCTCTGCTCCAGGGACATGCTGCCCACCCTGTGCTCTAGCTGGGCCTCCTATGGGGCATCCCCTTCTCCTGCTCTGGGTCAGACCCTGCACTGTGCCTGAGGAGCCACCAGAGCCAGGACAGACCTGACCTCTTCCCTAGTCCCGGAAATCCCAGACTTGTGACCCACCAGGGTGCTTGGAGGAGGGAGGCTGTGGCGAGGGGGTGGCAGCACAGATCCCGCTAAGCCTTGGTGGTTCTCTGCCAGGTGGGGTTTACTTAGAAGAGCCTGGTAAAGAAGGGACTCCACTGAGGCAGGGAGCCAGACTCACCTGTGTGTAGGGGGTCGGGGAAGGGGGCTTCCAGGGGGGCCTCAAAGAGGGGCTGTAGATAGCTGGGGACACAGGTTTGTAATGGCAAGTGTGGCCTTGGAGATGGTGACTGCAGGTGGCTCCAGTGTGGACAGAGAAGTGGGAGGAGGGGGAGACAAGTGTGTAAGCATGCTAAAAGATGTGACACAGGCAGAACCACTGAGGTAAGAATGCAGGGAAATTAGGCTATGGGGAGTTTGGGGCTCAGTCTGGTCCCCACAACATAGCTGTATCCTCCAGCCCTCCAGGACCTCTGTCCCCCTTCATTTACTCTCTCTGAGACCTCTCTCTCTCTCTCTCTATATATATATATATATCTTTTAAAAATATCTTTTTATTCATTATTGGATAAAGACAGAAACTGAGAGGCTAGGAGGAGGTAGAGAGGGAGAGAGCCAGAGAGACACCTGCAACCCTGCTTTACCGCTTGTGAAGTTTTCCCCCTGCAGGTGGGGACTAGGGGCTTGAACCTGGGTCCTTGTGCACAATAATGTGAGAGCTTAACCAGGTGCACCACCACCTGGCTCATCCTCTCTCTCTCTCTTTCCTACATGCAGGCACTGAGCCTTTCCAGAACTTTCTTCCACCTCTCTCACCTTTGAGCCCATCAGTACAAGGTAGCCCTAGACTCAGAGGAGGGCAGGCAGGTTCAGCTGTGAGAATGTAGGGAAAGCTCCCTCTCTGTGCCTCAGTTTCCTAATTTATAAAGCAGGAATCACATAGCACTCATTCTTGCAGGGTTGGTGGGCGGAGGGGGGCTGTGAGGTAGCCCTAACTTACACTAGATATTTTTTTCCCTCAATCTTCTCCTACCTTTCACCTCTCCCTCAACCTCTAAGACATGGCACCCTCGATGGCTAAGGGGTCTTTTGAGTTATGTTAAATTAATGACCTGGAGATGGGAGATTATCCTGAGTGGAGCCATGAGATCACAAGGGACTTTGAAAGTAGAAGGGGGCACAAAAGAGGATCAGAGAGGTGTGAGGTGCTAGGCTACAAGGTTTGGAGACAGAAGAAGGGGTCACAAGCCAAGGGATGTGGGTGCCTCCAGAAGCCAGAAAAAACCACGACAGCTCATTTCTAGAACCTCAGGGACATTGGCCTTTGCTGGCACCTAAATTTTAGCCCAGTGAGCTGAAGTTACTAGGCTAACATCATCTGTGGTGATGTGTTAGCAGCCATGACTGGAAAGCAACATGGCATCTGTCCAGAGCACATGCTGGGAGAGAGTAGATCAAATGTCTAGAGTTGACAAGCTTGCTTCCTTCCTAGCATCTCACTGGGCTTGCTGGCGGTGGGGCCCAGGGGCCTGGGGCAAACTGAGCTGTGGCTCTGATCCTTCACACACATCTGATAGGTAACTGGGATGTAGCCTGTCAACATTTGAGTCCAGAAATTTTAATGGATTCTAGTGGAAATCTAAAATCAGTTCCTGCAATTGTAGAGTAGAGTACAGGACTTGCACACACGAAATCCTGACTTTGACTGCTGGCACTTCTTATGCTGCAATGATGCTCTGATCTCTCTCTCTCTCTCTCTCCCTTCTCTCTCTCTCTTTCTCTCTCTCTCTCTCTCACACTCTCTCTCTCCTCTATGACACAAATGTAATTAATCTGAAAATAAAATCATTTACCGTTTGTGAGGCTTCTTTCTGGTAAGCTGTTCCAGTTTCTCCTATGCTCAGGGATGAGGATAATTATAAATAGCAGATACTGGGTAAGATGGAGATCCCCCAACAGAAGGGCCAGGCCCCTGTGCTATAGAGCTCACCCTCCCTCACTGTCTGGAAGTCTCCATGTTCTAGAGCGACAACTACTGTGACATTTCCCTGTTTGCCTGGCTCTGACCTGCTTTGAGCCAAAGCAAGCTGCTTGAACCTCTGAGTCCACTGCCTGCCCTGATGGTTCCTTTCTGCTTCCAGGTGACTTCAATGCCCTGGGACCCCTGAGTGCCAATAGGAAGAGTGACACTAAAGAGTGAGTCTCCAGACCCTGGGGCCTGGGAACCATATGGTTGGTGGCTGTTGGGTGACAGAGCACCTTGAGCCCCACACAGGACAGAGAGGCTCAAATGCATGTCAAGGGTCCAGGGGTCAGATCACACACTCTGTTGTGTGGGGTTCTCTCCTATCTTGGCTCTTGGTGTGTTAGGAGGTGATTGCATGGCTAGCAGCTCAGCCAACATCTCAGAGAGAGTGACCTCTGCAGTCTCAGCACAAAGTAGCTCTGAGACAACTCAAGAGCAGATGAAGACCCCACCCTGCCCCAAGGGGAGGAAGACACACCCAAGCGCAGAACCTGTAGCACAGCGTAGTCAGGAACGGGGTTGCGCCTGACTGGCAGCACCAATTTGCTGCTGCTGATGTGGTTACCGTGGAGAGCAGCTAACACAGGGTGTAAGCTCAGGGATACTGCCCTGCACCCCAGTATTTCTGGAGGGGCTGGGAGCCTCTCTCCTCACACTTGCTGACCCACTTGAAGAGCGAGCCCCCCTGGACACAGACAACCACCAGAGTCTCAGAGCTGGGAGACCTGCCAAGTTGCCTTAGCCACCAAGTGACCTCACACAGGTGTACTATAGTGGAGATCCCCTCCCCATCATGACACCACACGGTGACCTGGGGTCTGACTTTTGCTGGGGACTCCTCAGTGTCTCACCCTCTTCAAATGCTCCTGGGCCACACAACCTGGCTTTTCCTTATCTGGTTGCGTCCTCTGTCCCCTCCCAGGATCCCAAGCAGGACTCACAAGGCCTGTTGCCCCAGGAGCCACTGGGAGAGACAGCCTGTTCCCTCCCATTTCCCATGACAGTGACCAGCTCCTAGCCTCGGCGTCTAGGCTGCTTTTCTAGCAGGGGCAGCTCTGAGCTTAATAGCCTAGGGTGTGCTGACCAGTTTAGCACAGCTTAGTTATCTCCATCAGTTCCCAACACAGCCTGGGGGCTGGAGCGAGGGCCTGCTATGGATACCCCAAGTCTGTCCCCACAGGCTCTCTTGGGAGACAGGTGCTAAGGAGGATGGGCTGTGAGGCCAGATTCCCTGTGCTCTAGAGAGAGCCTTGTTCTTCCTTGGTCCCTGTCTCTCTGTGCTAAGTGCTGTAGGGACACCCAAGGAGAGAGGTCTCTTTAAATTGTGGGGTGGGATCGGGGCTTCCTATAACCAGAGTGGGAAAGAAGAGAGATCAATCATCTCCCATTCCACCCCGCCCCCAATTCTTGGTGCTCAGTACCCTGATATTCTCCCCTAGCTCTCCTTCCCAAAGCTGGGGGACAGGACAGGAGGAGGGCTTTCTTCCTCAGTACTCTGCTCCAACTCCAGGAACCGGCTCTGGACCATGATCCAGCAGCTTTAACCAGCAACAGCCAGTGCAGAGACCTACCCACTCACCTACTTGATGCCAGCCTGACTCAGCCTTCTCCTACTGCCATGCTCTTACCAGAGAGGGCAACAGGGCACCTGGGAAGGCAGCCCCATGTCTTGCCCTGCTCTGGGATGCTGGCCAGGCAGCAGTGCCCTCCTGCCAAGTAAGTCAGACCAAGAGACCAGGCCCTCTCGGACCTCAGAGCATAGAGATTCTTGGCTTCTCACCACCTGGCCCTGGCCACCTTCCCCAATGTGACTCAGACCCCTAAGGGCAGGGGGTATGTGGCAAACTGAGGTCTCCCATTCTGCCCCTGCAGACACTTTTCACCCTTGCCAGGTTGCTCAGATGCCCACACCAACCAGACAGTACTGTGCAGAGAACTAGCTGGATGGTGGGCTCTCAACCTGAGCTGGTTCCACTGGCCCCTGTGACAGAGAGATGTCTTTGGCCTCTATGGCTCATTGTGACGTCCTCTGGCCCATGGACTCCTCATCCTCAAAGCCCCACAAGGAGGGGGAGAGACTATGTCCCTCCCTTGGCTCCACTGAGAGCTCCTACTCTCCAGTTGCCTGGGGACCTTGAGGTACATTAACAAAGCACACACACAACAAAGTGTTCTCTCTGGACACTTCCATGGTCTTGTGACCACAACCTTTGGGCAAACCTATGGAGGGTCATGTGTGACCTTGGGTGACTTGGTAAGCCTGAGAAATAAGAAGTTCCACCTGGTCCTTAGCATCCAAGGGTGGCATGATATGAGAGAGTATCACCAAGAAGGTGATGACAATCCTACACATTCTGCAGGTAACACCTACAGCTCTATTCTGGAGTCCTGGTCAGCTGATGCCATGTGAGGGTCAGTCCCCCCAGAAGTGCAGAACTACCCGAGGGACAGAGGAATGTGGGTGTTAGAAAGCCATTGGCATCTGTGTCCTGCAGACTGAGCCATCTGTCTTCCTCTCCCTTTCCCGACACTGTCCAGGACTTGCCAATGGCCTTCTGGAGCCACGGAGTCCAGATCCTGCCCAGAGACACTGCACAGAGGGCAGCCAGTATTGAATGAAACCTCAGGGCAAGTGGTTGTCCCTGAGGGGGAATTGTGGAAGAGGAGGACCACGGGCTTGGGCTTTGATCACTCCCCAAGTTGGGGAGCCTCAAAGTATGAAGTGGCAAGTGAGTTCTGCTTTGACCTGGGCCTGTGAGGTGACCTTAATTGGTCCTCTCTTCCCTGGGGGATGGATTTCCTGACTATAAAGTGAGCAGAATGGGCACCATGGTCCCATGTCATGGACTCTGTAACCGCCCTGCCCCCCATCTGGGTGTGGATTTGTCTCCTAGGCCCGGAGATGGGGCATGTCCTTGGAGTCTGTGTCCCAGTCCCAGTGCTGCTCTGCTGGTCCCAGGGTGCTGACTGCGAGTGTGGGCATGTGCTGCCAGGGGAGAGCTGACAGTGTGTCCTTACTTGCAGGGGCCATTAGACCTTGGCTCTGGGGTCTCTGCTACAAACACACAACAGAAACATACGTGTTGGATAGAGCATAAAAACTTGACAAAGGAAAGAGTTCTCACATACAGCAACATGTGACCATACTGTGGGGACAGCACACATAGACACACAGCTCATGAACACGCACACGTGCTCACACACACACACACACACACACACACCAGCATACTCACTCAGGTGCCCTGCACGCCAGCATGTACAACACACACACACACACACACACACACACACACACACACCAGCATACTCACTCAGGTGCCCTGCACGCCAGCATGTACAACACACACACACACACACACACACACACACACACACACACACACACACACACGTACAACAAAGGAAGTGGAAGAAAAGTGTTACCCATGAGTAGCCGCCGTTTCACCCGCTTGTCCACATCAGCTACTGACGTGGCATTGAACTGAGAGCGCTCAATTGCAGCCTCATCCTTCTCTAAAACACAAGTAAGGGACAAACACGGAGCCGGTGGTTAATGACAGCCCACTTCCCGCGGCCCAAGACAGTCAGCCTTTCGGCGTGGGGCACGCAAAGCCAACACAGCATGCCGGGCCAGCCCGCGTCCTCGCCAAGGGGCTAATCCCAGAGACCTCCAAGGTGGGCACATTCAGGGCAGAGCGAAGAGGCAGCAGGGTGTGGGGATGGCGTGCAGGAAAGGGGGCGGCCACAGAAAGGACACAGATGGAACAGGAGCCATCTGAAAACAAACAGAGGAGGTGGCTGAGGTCAGGGCACACGATCCCCACCCACACAGGGCCATGGCAGACACCCCCGGCTCCAGGCTGGAGAGGCAAGCACAGGACAAGGCACAGGACAAGGGGACAGGGCTGCAGGGTCCGGTGATGGCAGCGCCTGCACAGCAGATGTGCTGGCTCAAGGGTGTGAAAGTGAATGCAACACTCATGCAAGATTAAGAACAAAACGCACGCAAACACGAGAGTGAGCTCCACGGGACAGACACAGCAAAACCACGGGCTCGATTGGGGCAGCGCTGGTTGCCTGCTTGTCTAGAGAGGACTAGAGCTAGACATTCAAGTGCTCCACGGGGCTGTGCAGAGAGGGGGCAGTTGTCTGAGGAGCGTGCGGAGAAGCACCTGCCCTGGGCAGGCCCAGGAGCACTGGCTAAGTCATGATGCTTCTCCTGGGGCAGGGCAGGAAGTTAGTGGGTCGTGCATTTCTGCTCAGAGGGAACTGTATGCCCACAGTGATTCTGATTCTCAACTTGGAGAACCAGAATAGCAGTGGGCAAAGGCAGGTGGGAAGGTTCTCTTGACCAATGGGAAGCTGTAGCCCAGGGGTTGGGTCTGGAAATGGGTTTTCTGGGGCCTGTGGGGAGGGAGTAGATCCAAGCAGGGACCTTCACATGCATCAGATGCCGAAAGGTTAAACAAATCATAATAAGGAAGGATGAGTCAGGTGGACAAAGACAAGATGTGTTAGACGAGGCTGAGGGGAGTGGGGAAGTCTGCAGAAGGCAGACACTGCAGGGGACCTCAGCAGACGAGACAGGAAGGGCGGTCATGGGGCCAGAGAGTCCTTGGTAGGACAGTGGAGACAGGGTGAGAGAGGTGGAGGGAGAGAAAGTTCTAGATGGGATCAGGCTGCAATAGAGACACTGGTCTGAGACCGGGTTTTGCTTTTTTGATTTGATTGTTATTGTTGCTTTTTATTTTATTTTATTACTATTTTTTTTTGGTTGTTTGGTTTATCTTTTGGCTCTGGAAACAATTTGTGACCATCAGTTATCAGACAAGACAGGCAATCAGGGACCATCACCAGAAAAGCAAGAGGAATGAGATCAAATGAAACCAAAAACGGCTGTGTGAGAGGAGAGACCACACAGAGGAAGGGAGGACCACGCAGGCAGTAGCACCAGGGGCGACAGCCCAGGAGGGGACAAGGATGGGACGCTGGTGCCCGCCCGGCCTGGGTCCTCTGCCCAACTCCTGGGGGACAAGGGACCAGAGCAAGGGACAGAGGCCACAGAGAGCTGACTCTGGGTGTCTGGTTTTGCTTGTTCGCCAACCCCACTTCTGTTACTTGCAAGCCCCTCAAGAAATAGCTTCTGAGTCAACAGTAAGATATGGGGCCTTTTGTAAAGAAGAAGGAGGAGGAGGAGGAGGAGGAGGAGGAGGGGAATATAGTGTCAGCAGAGACAGGTGGGTTTCTAAAGTCTGCCACCAGCACTGAAGAGCGGAGAAGAGAATGGCTTCTGGGCACCAGCGTTAAAAATCCTCTTCCTCTTGGTTGAAAAAAAAGAAAAAAAGCAGTTACTTTTGAGAGGGGGAGAGAATCATGGCAGGAAGCGACTGCATATATGCAAGCTTCTCCTTGGGAATGTGGACCAGGAGGAAGGAGGTGGTGGAAAATCGAATTGAGACCTCATGTAATAGCTGAGGTGATAGGAGGGTCATTGCTGAGCAGAAGGGACTTTGGGGTTGGGGACGGGCAAGAGTCAGGGCAGAGCCCCTGTTAGGCCAGGAATGAGAAGCAGCTATAAAACCCCGAACCCACCTGGGCTGCACACCATCCAGCTCTGGGATAAGGAGGAACCCCAAACTCTTTAGGCAGCTGGGGCAGCTGACACTGCCAAGCCAGTGCTTCCAGTTGCCGGTCTCTCCTTTGGAGGGCGGTGTGTGTGTGTCCGTACTCCACTTAGATACACACGAGGTCTTCCCTCCCGGCCCCTGCCCCACCCTGTTCCTCCAGACCACCTGTCTGGCACCACCCCCAGATCAAGGACCCATAAAGCAGAGTCTCTTGTCCTGCGTAAAGTCTCCATGAAAAGCTGCCCACAGGAGGTGTCAACAACCCCGTCAATATCATGGGGGGGGGTACTGTTCTGGTTCCCCTTAAACTTCCTTCCTGGAAGCCAGGACCCGGTGAGATGGTGGCCACTGGCAGCACCTTGGGGTGGGGCGGGCAGCACAGGGTGCTGGCACAAGGCCAAGGCGCCCACTTACCGATGCATGTCCGACCGTCCGAGTGGAGGGCATACTTCTGGTGGCAGCCGCACATGGGGCCTGTGTCCGTGTCCTCGCAGCTGTGCTGGCAGCCTCCATTGCCATAGTTACAGGTTACTAGTGGGGGCCCCAAGTGCACAGTTGTGTGTATAAACAGAACAACAACAAAAACGGTTAGTTTCTGGGTGCCGGCTTTTCGGGGTGCAGGGAGGAGAGGCAGGCAGAGGGTTATGAGCGGGCAGGTGCGCTCCCCTCTTGGCCTCTCCAGGCTCTGGGAATGGGGAGGAGTAGCTCACAGGAGTATGGGGGGCGCGCCAGAGGGGGCCCCTGAGGGCATTTGGGTTTTAAGCACAGCCACACCGTGGATGCTGCAGATATCAGCAGCTTGTGGCTGACATTTTAAAATGGCCGGTCTCCATGGGGCCGGTGTGTGACTGCCAGGCACACCTAGCAAGCGGAGGCGAGCAGAAGCATGCCCATGTTCCTGCTGAGCTGTCTTCTCGCACCTAAGCCTTGGAGCAGGTAGAAGGTCTCTCATCCCTCTGCCTGTCTGTTCTCTCCATGCACATGGTAACTGGTCCAAACACCCTGCTTGCCAGGCCTGCTTCCTCCAAGGCTGGGTGCAGAGAGAGAGGGAATGCAGGTAGGGTGAAGGCTTCCAGGGTGTAGTTGTGGAAAAACCTTTTATTTAAATATGTCACATTGTTTCCAGTGCCATGACCTTGGGGGAGCTGGCTCCACCAGCCCAGAATCTGAAAACCTCTCCCTATCTCCTCTGCTGGGTCTGGCTGATTAGAAGGGCTGGGCTCCGAGAGAGATGATCTAAGCAAGTTCATTTGAAAGACAGCACATCGCACTCACTGCCCAGGGTGAGGGGCTTGCTAAGGGAAACTCTAGATCTCTGGGGGGAGGGGGATCCATGAGACTCTTGCTTTACTGGTGACAACGTGGCACATGTCATCCGTTCACAGAGCTCCACCAGGCCTCGAGTAGAGTGATTTCTTGGCTATTTAACCTGTGTGCAGATTTCTGTCTCTATTCTTAAGTCACTTGGCAAAGCCCCAGCCATGATCAAATATACAAAAATGAACTTCAAACTAGCCAAGACCAGAGGCCCAGGAATTCCAAGCTGTAGAGACTGAATTAATATGCTCCACTGGGTTAACTCAGGAGCAAGGGTGTCACTGGAATGAGGGTTTTGGGGCCAGATTCCAAGTGAGTCCTCCAGCTATGTTTTCTAGGCCCTCATCCTGTTCTTACAGAGCAGTCTGGAGCCATCCTGAATGATGTTGGCCAGCTAGCCTGGACATATGAAGAGGCTCTACGAGGGGGGGGGGTGTCAAAGAGGATGGCCTCTGCTCAGAGTTTCAGATGCTCAAATGGGGCTCTTTCTTCTCCACAGTGGGCTCTGTAGTGGGGATCTGACCTCCAGCCTGAGATCTCACAGCCTGGGGAGCAGCTCCAGGAATCAGCATCAGTCCTCCTCCACATGGAGCGCTCTTGTCTTTACATTCTGGGGAGCTGGGGTGCACACACGTGTTTTGAGACATATCTCTGTGCTCTGGAGCCCAGGGAGCAATAGCTCTGCAGCCGTGGCTGTGCAGGAAGAGCCCCAAGCACAGTTCTGAGCAGAGTCCCCACTAAGCTGGTAAAAGTGAGTCTCTGAGCTTCTGTGGTGCTAACTTGCCACCTCACTCACAAAGAAGAACCTGGATCCAGATGGCCCCTCCCCGGGAGGGAGCCCACTCCCTGGCCTCTGGATTTGCACTGTGTACCAAGTCATCCAGTGGGGAGTGAGGTGCTGTTGTTTCTTCCCCTAGCAAATGTTCCAGCCCTGCCTTGGACCTGACCTCCCAGACCAGGTGGGGCTGTAAGGAGATGCTCTCTAACCCATAGGTTCCCTTGTAGCATTGTCTCTGACAGGATGAGAGTGTTAGGAGGTGGCATGGCCCATGGAGCTCTGCTCCCCTTGGCTCACCGCTCAGAGCTCAGCCACACTGGGAGGCAACTGGTCTTGCTGGTCTGGTTCTTGCTATTGAGGAAGCCGAGCTTAGCACACAGGAAGGCCTGGGAAAGTGGGAGTGACTCGGGGGCTGTCCCGAGCGTGACCTGGTGGCAGCAGGTGCCTCTGTAGCTAGAGGAAGTTTCTGGTGCAGAGATGAGGGCCTTCGCCAGCAGACTTTGTCCCTCTGGGTCTTGCCCTGGATGATGCCATCCATAGTTATTTTTGCTATTTCACAGGGAAGACCAGGAGTGAAGCATGAGGCAAGTACACATTTTAGGTATCCCAGAAGTTTTTCACTCTGGGGATAAGTGAGTCCTGAGAGGGACTAGTGGGGGAGCCCCCTGGAGGCTCTGTGGGTCTCCAAGGTCAGGCTGACTGCTGGTGCATGTTAGGGAGGGTGTGCTGAAGTACCTGAGGGAGAGCTGGTGACTCCCAGCTACTGAGGATGAAGGGACAGGGCTATGGTCTCCATGGAAGTAAGGATGGAGGGGAAGGCTGCCCTCACTATGAAGGTTAGGTAGCTTGCCATCTGTTTCTCCAGCTGGGTCAGACCCACCTTTCCCACAGGCAGCTGGAACAGATGCCCCCTTGCCACTCTGTGCATCAGAAAGTGGGCCTGGGGCATAGTATGTGTCTCTAGTCCCAGAGGGGTTCTCACACAGCCTCCCTTGAGCCTCAGTGGGCACTGGCCAGATATTCCATCAGTCTGGGGGTGTCTGATGACTGGGAAGCTGGACCAGGAGGGCTGGAGGAGTGTAAGCATGCCAGTTGCAGTCCTGCTCTGTCCATGGTCCAGAGGGCCATGGTCAAAGGTGACACTACATAGGAGCCCTGGAAGCTGGCCTCTGAGTAGGTCCCTGGAAGCCCCTTGGACCACAGGCCTCATTTGACCTTGACCTCTGAGGCTATACCTCCTACTCACAGTCTTGCAAGGCCTCATTAGAGGGTTCTGGCCTTGGATCCCAGAAGTGAGGAGGGCCCAGCCAGGGTTAGCAGCCCTCAAACCAAGCCCTTTCCCTTCTTTATGCCATCCCATTACAAAACTGCTGGCCTGTTGAGACACCCAGACTTTGAGACCTGTGTGCCAGAGCCCTCCATTCCTGCAGGAGAACTCAGGTTCAAAGCCAAGTCTCTGGGGCTGGGAGAGGAAAGGAAGGCTGATGACAAGACCACAGCAGAGCTTATCAGAAGGTCCAGCTCTTATGCCAGTGGTGTCCTTGGGGTGAGGGATGCCCTATCCCTCATGTCTCCCTCAGCCTTCCCACCTCCCGCCAAGGCTGAGAGCCTTTCCCCTGGCTGAGACCCAGCAGAATGGACAGCTCCCCTCCCCACCCAGAGACGGTGGGAGACATGTGGGGATGTGCAACCCACTTGCCTCCATCTACCTACGTGTGCAGTCCTTCTGGTTTGGGGCAAGGTCAAAGCCGGGCCTGCAGTCGCAGGCTACCCCACCTTTGGGAGTCTCCCGGCAGATGTGGGCGCAGCCATGGTCTTTGTTCATGCAGTTCATACCCTCTGGGGAAAAAGACAGACAAGGGAGAGGTGGGGGGGGGGGGAGAGGAGAGGGGGTGAGAAAGGATTCAGGACGAAAAGAGATAGCCAGTGAGCTGTCACAATCAAACAGTGTGTTCTCAGGTTGCTGGGAACATGTGCACCTCTCACATACAGGTGTGCATCCTCCATCCAGGCCATAAGCCAAGGTCGCAGCCAGGCCTTGCTGTGATAGCCATTCTGTAAAGACACCTGAGGACCTGCAGAGAGGCTTTTATCCTAACTGGATTATAGACATGGACCAAGGAATGGCTTCCTGCTTGGGATTTTAGGCAGTTCCCTACTGAAGCAGGCAAGGGTGGCACTCAGGGCAATGGTGGGGCACATCTATGCTCAGGGTACCAGATACCCCTGAGGCAGGTGGAGACTTATGCTCAGGATGTATCTTGGTTCCAGAGAGGACCTGATAGATCCACATGCTGGGTGGCTGGAATACACCCCAGACTCACACACCTTGGCTGGTTGTCACAGCCAGAGGCCCCTGGCTTCTCGAATGAGCCAGAGGCTGTGGGCTGGCCTGCTGGACCTCAGGGCACAGAGGCACAGCCTAACCATTCTCATTACCAGCTTAGCTGAACCCCAGGTCACTTGAGTGGCTCCAATTGCTGAGCCCTGTGTGGGCTGATGTCTAACTTCCCTCATATACCTATGTACCCCAGCCCTCACGGAGCCCTCTGGGGGTCCCCAAAAACATGTGCCATTGTGTTTCCAACCATAATCCAAGACGCCTGTGGGCTGGCAGACTACGCTATGTTTTGGTGTCTGGGATTAAACCTAGGCCCTCACATAAGCAAGACACAACACATGCACACACACTTGACCACTGAACTACATCCCTGGGTGGAAGATTCTATTTTAAAGCTTCAGGAGCCTTTTCCTACAGGTTCTCATCTTTTATTATTATTATTTATTTATTTTACCTTTTGTTGCCCTTTTTATTGTTGTAGTTATTGTTGTTATTGATGTCGTCATTGTTAGACAGGGCAGAGAAATGGAAAGAGGAGGGGAAGACAGAGAGGGGGAGAGAAAGACACCTGCAGACCTGTTTCACCACCTGTGAAGTGACTCCCTTGCAGGTGGGGAGCTGGGGGCTCGAACTGGGATCCTTACGCTGGTCCTTATGCTTTGCACCACGTGCGCTCAACCCACTGTGCTACTGCTGACTCCCAGGTTCTCATCTTTTAAAAATATATTTGATTAATTAATTTTATCTAAGAAATAATTATTTATTTACTAAGTGGAGAGAGGGGGAAATCAAGAGAGGGGAGGGGGAGGTAGATCGGAAGAGAGAAAGACACCTGCAACATTGCAGTTACCATCTGTGAAGCTTTCCTCCTGCAGGTGGGGACCAGGGGCTTGACCTGGGTGCTTGTGCACTGCAGCATATGCACTCAGCCAGGTGTGCCACCATCCAACTCCAATATTCTATTTTTACGTATTTGATAGGTACAGAGAGAAATTGAGAGGGAAAGGAGAAGACAGAGAGTGCAAGAGAGACACCTACAGCACTGCTTCACTGCTCCTGAAGCTTCCCCCTGCAGGTGGGGACCAGGGGCTTGAACTAGGGTCCTTGTGCATTATAACATAAGCGCTCAACCACATGTGCCACTACCTGGCCTCCCCAAGGTCCTCATCATTAAAAGGTGGTCATGCTGACTTCCTGGTGGCTGGGATACTTGGGAAAGGGGTGAATGTTACAAGGTGTCAGTGCTGGGACAGCCTGTGACCTGCTAGGGTGCCACCACCCACTCCTGGAAGCAGTCTCACATATCCCGAGAATCAGGGCTTGGCCCCTGCCAGCCTGTTTTCTGGCCAGACTTGGGAAACCTCTCTCTCACAGGCTACTCAATTCCCCATTTCCTTTGTCTCCAGCATCCACTATGGCCATACACTTCAGAAGTGATAATGTCCTACACACATTTGGGGCACCTCAGAACTCTGTGAAGACAATCACCTCCTTCAGAGATTGGGAGCTATGGCTAAGACACCTGCCCAAAGGCCTCCCAGATCTGAGGACTTGAACTTGGGCCTCTGGCTAGAGACCCTGACCCCTCCCACCCCAGAGGCCCCAACCCCGTCAGTGTGTGCTGAGAAGTGTGCCCAACACATGTGTGTGTCTGTGCGTGTGTGTGGCTGGGCTGGGCTGGGCCCTCACCATAATCCTGGAGCCCCCAAGACCTCCCACCCAACCTCCCACCCAACCTCCCACCCAACCTCCAGGAGGTTTGATTCCAGAGGACGCTCTGCAGCAAAGTTGACCCCTTCAGTGGACCCTGCTGGCTGTTTATCTTTTTGGTGATTTGTGAGGAGTTTCCAGAATTTATGAGGTCCGGGGTCAAGTGAGAGACTGTAGGTCACAGGTCCGTCAAGAGGCACATGGCAGATGAAAGGCAGAGTCAAGAGCATGTCCACCCATGAGGGGCAGAGAAGGGACCTGCAGGAGGGAGCCCATGGTGACTTTCTCCCTAGGTGATGCTCACTAGCATGTTTCAGGTATGGACTAGTTCGATCTTGACCCCCTGCACTTGGAGCAGGGCCTGGGGGCCACTGGTAATCGACATGCCTTTGAAAGCACAGATAACCTGGCTGTTATGATGAAAACAAGTCTGGAGTAAAAACAACCAGTGCTGTAGAACAAAGTCTGCATGTTGCTTAGCCCTGACTCCTCCCTGCCTGCGTCTCCCTCCTCCACCCCTCCCTCCCTTCTTTTCTTTTTGTCATCACCAGGGCTTCACTGCTCGGGGCTGACTTTTTCAGAAACAGAGACAGAGGGAGAGAGGGAAAGAGACCACAGCACCACAGCTTCCCACAGTGCGGTGGGGGCCGAGCTGGCACCTGAGTCGTGTGCATGGGAAAACAGGTGCACTGTCCAGGTGAGCTGTTTTGCTCACCTCTCTCTCTGCTTCCCTTCTTCCTTTCTTTTCCACTCCTGCTTTCACCTGATTCGTCTTCCCTCATAATTCCTTCACCTTCATTTTCTTACTTATCAGACCACATGGTTGAAGTGAACCAACAATGGCTGAATGAGTAAGGCAGCTCAAGTCCACAGCCCCTCACAGAAGTGACAGGGAGGGGGCCATGTGGAGAGACCCACAGGACTTTTGCAGATCTGAGGAAGCACAGCTCTGTGTGCAGGGGCTCCCAGGGCTTTTCAGAGCCCCAGAAACACAGTCAGTCCCTCACCTGGTCCTCTGGGGGCTTGGCCAGTGGGCAATGTCCACCAAGCCTTGCTGACCACCACTAATATCGACCCTCAATGGCGGGCTGAACTCTGGCCCTTTGCTCCTGCAGCTTCTGTGATCTCCTGGAACCTGCAAACACACTTCCGGAGCTCTCCTGTCTTCCCTAAGTGAAATCTTAGGCTTGTTTTAAACTCCAGTCATTCCACAGAGCCTTCTGGCTTTGGGGCAGCCTTCCTGGGCCTATTTTCCCAGGTCTATATGGAGGCTGGTACAGGAAGCCACTGCCCAGCAAGCAGGTGTGTGAGGTCTTGCCATGCTGGGAAGAGCCCAGGGACCCCTGTGTAAACTTAGGCTCAGACGTGATGAAGGGAAGGAGGTGGAGTTTCCATCGGCAGCGAAAGAATTCTAGTTTACGAGAAGCTCTGGTAACTGTCCCCGGCCATGCATTTTGTGCCCTGGGAGCTGACGCGCCCCTGCATCTGGGACACCAGACACCAGCACTCAGCTTTAGAAGCCATTAGGGGATCTTCTTTGAGGACCGGGACTTAGATGATGAACAGAGATGCTGTTGCATCTGCTGCCTGTGACTCACTGTGCCTGGTCCCGCCTCTGGTCTTTCCAAACAGCTGGAAGTTTCCCAAAGAATCTAGCCTGCAGACTCCTTTTGATGGTGGTGGTGGTGGTGGGGGTGGTGGTGCAAAGCCAGCAGGGCCAGAGCAGACCCCACGAAGAGTCCTGGTACCACCTCTGTCCACCTATGGCTCCTGCTCTGCACAGCTTTGCTCTGGGCAGCCACAACAGGACCAGCTCCCATGGGTCACTCCCAGTCCTGGGTGCAGCACTCAGCAGGAAGTCTTTCTCATCTCCCCTCCTCCAGGAAAACTGTTATCTATCATTTCAGAGCCATTTCCAGAAAGCTCGGTCCACAGAGACCTGGTGCCGGACAGACCAGGCTGCCTGCCAGGTCGAATCTAATTAGATTCAACTGTCCGGATCCAATTAGGTTCTGCAAACTGCCCGAGTGTCTCCGTGGTGGACTCCCTGGGAGTTCACTTTGCTTCCACAGTGCTGGGTCTGAATCTAGACTCTGCCTGCTGGCTGTGTGACCTTTATATAATCATGATACCATTCTGTGCCTCAGTTTCTCCTCTTGTGAAAGTGAATAGAGGTCAGGCTTGTCTCCCAGGTAATCACTCAGCATGACACTCCTCCCTTCTCATGGAGAGCGAGGTTGGCAGAAGGTGCAGGCAAAGAATTGGGGAGGGGGCCTTCTTCCTCTTGGGTGCTGGGTGTAACTTGCATAGTGATGTGCTGGCTCTATAGTTTTCAGGAGCTCTCTGGGTGCTTCTAGGGAAGGGGCTGGAGGGGCAAACTAGCCTGAGGCAAGTGGGAAGCCGGGAGGGACAAGAAGCCTGGAGGCAGAGACTATGGGGGCAGAGAGGAAGGCTGGACCTAGGACCTATGAAGAAGAGTTGGGTAGTGCTGGGTGGACTCAGAGCCTTGTGCACACACAGTACGTACTATACTGCTGAGCCACTGTCCTGGCCCAACTGTTAGCTATTCTGTGCTATCTGGGCCTGTATGTGCATGACTTCATTGCTCTTTGGTTAACCTTTTTAAAAAATTCACTCATTAAAAACAAGTCAGACATCCACCTGTATGTTATCTATGAGGCTCAGGCAAAATTTCCAAAAGTCATGGACCCCTTGGAACATACCTAAAATAGACTTCCTAGCTTCTTCTCACATGAAGAACTCTAGTTTCATCTGCTCTATTCCTTCCTTTGGATTCCTGTTTATTAAATAATTTGTCATACTTTATATCTTAACCAACTTTCAGTAACCAAGTTGCAGATGCTACCATGATGCCATCCTGACTTCTCTAGGCAGATGACCTCCCCAATGTGTCCTGGAACTTCACCTCTCCAGAGCTCTGCCCCACAAGGGGAAGACAGAAATAGGCTGGGAGTATGGATCAACCCGCTAATGCTCATGTCCAGTAGAGAAGCAATTACAGAAGCCAGACCTTTCACCTTCTGTATTCCATAAGGAATTTTGGTCCATACTTCCAGAGGGATAAAGAAGAGGGAAGCTTCTAATGCAGAGGATGAGACATGGAACTCTGGTGGTGGGAACCATATGGGATTGTACCCCTGATATCTTACAATCTTGTTCATCATCATCATTAAATCACTAGTTAAAATAAAATTTAAAAAAAGTCAGACAAGGACCTGGCAGTGGTACATCTGGTAGAGTATATACTCTGGACTTGGGTTCAAGTCTCTGGCTCCCACCTTCAAGGTGCAACTTAACGAGTGGTGAAGCAGGGCTGCAGATGTTTCTCTATCTCTCTCCCTATCTCCTCTTCCCTCTCAATTTCTCTCTGTCTTTATCGAAAAGAAAAAAAAAAAACCCCAAACTGGAAAGTGATAGATTTTTGTGTAGGCACCAAGCTCCAGCTTAGGTAACCCTTGTGGCAATAATAATAAAAAAAAGTCAGAACTGTAGAGAAAGTGAGACAGGGAGAGGCAGCACAGCACTGAAGTTTCCCCAGGTGGTGTGGCCCTCTCATATGGTGCAGAGCTGCGTGTGTGCCAAGGTGTGTGCCTGTCAGATGAGCTATATTCCAGCCCCTATTATATTTATTTTATGGGAGAGAGACTTATGGGTTTCCAGCCTCAGCATCCATGAAATGCCACTCATTTTGTCTTTGTTACTCTCATGTGGGGCCAAGGATCGAACCCAGGGCCTTGCACACATCAGGCACATGCTCTATGGCTAAACCACCTCCCCACTCCCTGGGAAACATTGAGGGGTCCCTGTCTCTGAGTTTCCTGGAAGATGTGATGTAGGGAAGTGGGCTCTCATTTGACTGCAGCCCTGCCACCAGCCTGCATGCGAGGCGGGCACTGCCATGTTTAGGGTATAAGCAGCATAGGTGCTGGTTTACGGGGAGGGGTGGCACCAGCACTTCTCTGCCTCGGTGCCTTCTCCAGCACAGCCCCTGTCCTCATGGGTCAGCTGTCATGTCTGGGTCCCCCCCTCACCTCAGGGCACACACACACAGGTACAGGGGTGCACAGCCTGCCTGGGCCTGAGCGTGTCTGGACATGGCTCCTTCTGTAAAGCAGAGTCTCAGGAGGCATTGCAGCAGGGTGGTGGGAGGCAGGCCTGATCTGATCTGTTTGCACTTAGGAGTCCCCAGCCTGATAACAAAGCCAGAATGTGTGCCTCCCAAGGGTCGTTGTCATGGTGACTCCATCAATAACATCATTTTTTTGCATCCATGTCTTTTAAGCAGACGGGGAAGGGAAGGCAAGCTGGGAAGGCTGCACTGGGAGAAAAGAACAATTACCTAGCTCTGCCCTTCCCTCTAACTCAGAAGGAAGAAATTTTCCTCATACCCCAGTTGGGAAATTACTTGAGGCCAGAAAGATGTTGGAGCCTGGGGTGGTGGCAAGAGGCTGCTGCCTTTCCTGCCCTGCACCTAGCAAGGGAGCCCAGACAGACTGGGGAAGGGACAGAGAGGTTTGGGGTAGAGGCTTGGCTGTGCCTTGGGATCCAGAGCCACCTGCATGCCAATCTGCTTCCCACACCGTGGGCATGTTGGCTCACTCACTCGCTCTCCTGAGCTTCCCCAGCAGCTCTGGGTGGATGCCCACAGACCAACCAAGGGCACCCAGGTACAGGGAGTGGGGATTAGTAATTGCAACCCTGAGAGGCTGGTTCTAGGAACCCGGATATGACAGAGCTTCAGCAGAGGCCGACCAAAGACTTTGCCACCCGGTGATGATCTTGCTGCCTTATTTGGGGCATGTATGCTAAGTGTATGCTAAGTGTATGCTAAGGGTATGCTAAGTACTTCCCATGGATGATCACCTTTAATCTCATAACCACTTTTCAAAGTCAACATGCCCATCCTCAATTTGCAGAGAGAGGAGAAGGAGAAGGAGGAAGAGGAGGAAGGAAGAGAGGAGGAGGAGGAGGAAAGAGAGAGGGAGGGTAGGGGAGGCATGGGAAGCTGTCCAAGGGGCACAGTGGGATCCATGGATATGGCCCTGGGTCTCACCTCAGAACTTGTGCTTGGTTGGACATCTAGAGCAGGATGGAGCACTATGTCAAAACATATTTGGGGGTCATGGGTCGGTCCCTTTCTCCTCCTGACCTTCCTCCACAGTCACCGGGACATAGGCCCCATTTTTGCCCTCCCAAGCCAGCTCACACTGTCAAAGTCTGTCTTGCTCTCTAAAGTCTGACTTCTCCTCTGCCCCTCCACTTTCACATTCCTCAGTCCTCTTGCCTGAAAGAACTAATGGGGACCCTAGGCCTGCTCACTTCTGAGGCCCCAGGCCCCAGCCCTGGGCCTGACTGCAATTGGAGGTCCCACACCAGCCCCGAGTCCTGCAGTGTGCCCAGCTTTGCCTCAGTCCTGGAACCCCACTCCAAAGCAACCTGGCTGGATGGTGCTGGGAGAGTCTCCCCTGGCAAGGCCTGGGTTTGGCAAAGGTGCTGGGCTTTGCTCTGACCCTCCTGAAATGACACCCTCCAGGGCCCTTCCAGGTTTGGGAGGGCATCGGCTGTCCCTGGTCAGCTCCCGGTTGCCCAGGGACTCAGCCTACCAGGCAGCATTCTTTGGGGCACCCCAGATCTCCTTCTCTATATCCTCCTCTGTCCTATCAAATAAAATGGAAAAGAAAAATGGCCACCAGGAACAGTGGATTTGTAGTACTGGCACTGAGGACCTGGGTTCAAGCCCCAGGAACTAAATGGGAGCACCATGCACAGGAAAGACTTCAGTAGTGCTGAAGTGGTGCTGTGTATGGCTTCCTTCATCTTTCCATCTATCCATCTCTCCATCTCTCTCTCTCTTTGTGTGTTTCTTTCCCTTCTTTTCTTTCTAAAGTATATATATATATTCTCCTGCCCCAGAGCACTGCTCAGCTCTGACTTATGGTGGTGCTAGGACAGAACCTGGGACCTCAGAGCCTTAAACATGAGAGTCTTTTGCATAACCATTATGCTGTCTCCCCTACCCTCACCTTTTGTTTCTATCTGAGATTGAAAGGGGAAAAAAGTTCATTGGGGGTGGTGAAATCAAGCAGGTGCCAAGCCCTGGCAAATGACAAGAAAAAAAAGCCAAGCTTTGCTAAGCACCATGTGTCTGCAGCCAGTGCAAGCTCAGCTGAGGCCAAGTCCACTGTCACGGCTTTCCACAGGCTGGGACAGAGAGCCGAGACTGGCCAGCTCCTACCATCCCTGCTGAGTGGGGACAGTCTCCATCCAGCCCCTACTCTCCTGCCTGGGCCTGCCTGCCCTGCACTGGAACATGACACACAGTGGCAGAGCCACAGATTGTGGTGTGACCATGGGCATTGAGGGAGGTGGCCCCTAGCTCACAGCTCTGCTCCCTGTCCCCTCCCAGGCCCTTGTGGCAACTGGCTCAGTTGCCCCTGCAGATGAGGGAATAAGACTCTCTTTGGCAAGCTCACTAGAGGGGAGCACAGAAAAAGCCAAGAAGTGAGTTGCTCTAGCTTGGAGTCTCTGGACACCTCCTCCCTGCCACATGCAGGTGATGCCTGTCCCTTCAGAGCTGCTGCCCTCTCCACACCCCAGCTCCCAGGACTGCACCTTTCCCTGCTTCATGAAGTTCCCCACTTGGTCACTAGGCGTCACCACCAGCACACACCAGCCTCTTTGTGGCCCAGCAGTGGGGTCCCAGAGGCTAGGAGAGATGTGCAGATTCACAAGTCCTTTCAGAGCAGAAGCAATTCCTGATGTATCAGAGGTCATACTTGTACTAAAAACGTGTTCTTTAATTATCTGATATGGAAGTAGAAGTGCTGTATTGGATCCAGTGGGTTCCCCCCCCCCCACTTCACTCTTAAAGGAAGCCACAGTGCACAGAGATCTCATGAGGACCTCAGTCCACAGCCAACAGGGGGCCTGAGGGAGGCAGTCTGGGCAGTCACATTCCATCAATGCAGCAGCTCCTGAGTGTTCCCAGCCCAGCCCTTGGGGGCCCAGGAGGAGAATTGAGTTATTAAGCCAGGGCAAAGGTGGGGGGTTTTGGGGGGGGACAAGGCAGGGGCAATTCTTGAAGAACTTGAATGTCCCCAGCACCATGCTGGCACCTCTCCCCCTCCCCTGTATGCACAGACTCTGGGGCTCCAATGGGCTCTGCCCACCTGCCCCTCTGTCCCTTGTCTACACGATGGGCCAGCAGCTGAGTGCCACAGCTCTTTGAGGCTCAGCGGGTCCAGAGGACTTGGGAATGGGCATGGCGGGGACGGTCAATGCCCTTCTCTTTCCCAAGTGCTGGTGCTGACCTGAGTCAGCTGCTGGCTTACTACTTCACTTGGCAAACAAACACAGACAACACTTTAGGAGCAAGCAGGGTCAGCCTTCAGGGAGAGGGGTCAGGAGAGCAGGGTGGCAGAGAAGACAGGGTTGGGGAGTGGTTAGAGACCTCAAGGCATGGCCCAGAGGGAAGGTAGATGAACTGGTAACATTTTGGTCGATGAATGGAGCTCTCTGTGGACAAGCCTCAGTTGAGCCACAGGATAGGCATGGCTAATGGAGGGGGAGGGCAATATTCCAGGGGGCTAGAGCAGCAGGGAGAGTTCAGCCAACCAGGAGTCCACCAAGCCCAGCACCCAGGGAGCCCCTTCCATAGGGTACCATGCAGGCTGCTGGGCAGAGGGATTTGACAGCACTTTGTGACATTGATGCCACACACAATCTGGGCACAGCCTACCTCACAAGGTTAGTCTTTTTTTTTTTTTTTTTTTGCCTCCAGGGTTATTGCTGGGGCTCAGTGCCTGTACCTGAACTCACTGCTCCTGGAGCACATTTTTCCCTTTTGTTGCCCTTTTTATCATTGTTGTTGTTATTATTATTGTTGTTGTTGTTGCTGTCATTGTTGGATAGGGCAGAGAGAAGTTGAGAGAGGAAGGGAAGACAGAGAGGAGGAAAGATAAGACACCTGTAGACCTGCTTCACCACTCGTGAAGTAACCCCCCCCCAGGTGGGGAGCGGGGGGCTCAACCCAGGATCCTTGAACTGATCTTAAGCACACCATGTGTGCTTAACCCGCTGCACTACCGCCTGGCCCCCAGCTAGTCCCTTTTGTCTCTTGTGTCCATGGGCATGTGCCTATGTGAGAGGCAGGAAGCATGCCTGTAGCCTTCCCAGGAGCCCACACATGGGTCCCAGAGGACTGTGCCATGTCTCTCTCTCTCTCTCTCATCACTGGAGCTTCCCTGTTCTAGGATGACATTTTTCAGATAGATAGGTCGGTAGACCACAGCACCAAGCTTCCATCAATGTGTTGGGGCCTGGGTTGAACCTGAGTCAAGTGCATGGCAAAGCAGAGCACTATCCAAGTGAGTTATCTTGCTGGCCTGCCTTGCATCTTAAGAGAAAGGTGTAACAACCTGATGGAGCTGGAGGGAATCACATGAGAAGGAGAAAGATGACATCACTCAAGTGCAACTTAAGAAACAAAGTAAGGAGAAACCTAGGGTGCACTTGATTAAACCGTGGTCTACTGCAGCAGGTGCAAGGGCTCAATGGACTGAAATGGAAATGGGGGGGCACTGGTGTAAGGTGGAGGGAGAGGCCCACTGGATGGATGGTGATGAGGTGCGTTGACACCTATCTTGGGGTGTAAGACACTACCTCCTAAGACAACAACAGCCTTATAAAATATTTTCTCAATTGAAGAAAAAAAAAAAACCAGGAAGACATTCTGTTGGAGTCAGAGTTGGCTACACAGAAGAGATAGAAACAAATTGTGCTTTAAAGGATGATGAAGAGTTCTCTAGGCAGAGAATGTGTGTGTGCGCATGTGGGGAAGGTGGAAGGACTTAAAGGCTAGACAGTCCAGGCAGAGAGACAGAAAATCAAAGTACAGTGATGGCACAGGGTGCATGGAGCAGGGCTTGCTCCCTGATAACTAGGAGAAAAGAAGCTGAGTGTGTGTGTGTGTGGGGGGGGGGCTGCAGTGACACTCAAAGGGTGACACCCTGCTTAGGGAAGAGGAGCAGATGTGCAGCTGCTCTGCCAAGGGGCTCCAGGCTTCAATGTGATCTGCCCCTACCCCAGTGTCACTAAGTACTTCTGGCCATTTTTGTGAGCTCTATTCATTTTGGTCTTTTTTTTTTTTCTCCTGCTTTTATATGTTGCCAGGGATCAAACCCAGGACCTCACTCATACAAGGCATGCGCGCTACTGTGGAGCCACCTGCCTGGCCTCAGTATCTTTGATCTTAGGAGTTGGTCAGTCCTAGGTTCAAGTCCCAGTCTGTAACTTGCTTCATTGTGGACAAATCTCTTCCCTTCTCAGCCTCTACGTCTCCCCTGCAAAAGGGGGACAGCAGCAGTGACACGACAGAGACAGTCCTCAGGATCTGAGCAAGACTCATGTCAAAGTCAGTGCTCAGTACACAGTGACACCAGACCCGGGCTGTCAGAGCCTCTCAGAACACAGAGCCTCTCAGGACAAGGCTGTATTACCTGTTACATGTAAGAAGCAGGCTCTGGGGGTGCAGCCTGGAAAGCAGGCAGGGCTGGTGCTCCCCTCTGCCCTGCACCCTGGAGGGGTCTGCATCCTGGGGGATCCCCTGACCACTAACACTGTGAATTTGTGGGGGGAGTGGTAGGGCTGCTTGGTTGGGGCTGGCAAGAAGCCAGACGAAGAGAAGAGTGTGAAGCTGGGCTCACCAGTCAAAGGAGTCATTTATGGGGTGGGAGGCTCATAAAAAATAATGGGCTGGATTTATTGTCCCCACCTCGAAGGCCCCTCTGGACGCTGCAGGACTCGGGTAGACCTTCTCCAGCAGCTGCAATAATTTCCAGTTGTGTGAGTGTGCGGTTCCCTTTCTGCACACCTGGTCTGAGGCGGGCAGAGCCCCTGGAGAGCTGCCCCAGCAACCCTAGCCCAGGAGAGAAAGCCTCACGACCAGGAAAGGGTGTTCCCAGGCCTGCAGGAGCCAGGTTGGGGTCCCAGGTCTGGCTCACATTCCAAGATGAGGTCAGATTGATGGCTAAGGATCAGCCTAGAGGAACCAGGGGAGGGCTGGGGACAAGGTGGAGGGGCAGCTGGCCTGGGGTTCCTCTGTTCTAACCCGAGCCCAGAGGCTCCCTCCTGACCCTACTCCCTGCCCCATTTCTGTGTCACAATGTGCCAGTCAGCTCCAAGGAGGGTGGGCTCTGAGCCACAGTGATGCCCAGGACATCACTAGACATTGAAGTCTGCCACCTGGTGCTTGCACTGTCTTCTTTGCTGACTGAGTGAATGAGCACTGATTGGACTCCTGTAGCCCATGACCTGTTGCTAGAACCTTCCACATGGTGTTGGGTCAGCAGCAGGCTGTCTGGCCCTGAGGCCTGTGGGTCTGCAGTGTGGAACAAATGGCAGTGCTGCACACCCCAGAAAACATCTGGGGAAACCAGCAATGCTATTCAAGTGACAGAGACCCCGACCCCATGAAGCCCCAGATTCCTGAGTGTCTTGTCACCCCAGTCAATCCTGGTGTTTCACTTCTGCAGGAAGGACAGGGCTGGCACCTGCTCCGGCACAGCCTCTGCACAGCCGAGGGCAGGGGGCTGAGAGCCCTGCAGTCACACACAGTCAGCTTGGGGCTTCTGCACAGGGTGCAGGTCTGCCTCACATTCCAAGATGAGGTCCTGTTGATGGCTACGGACCAGCCTGAAGGAACTGCTCTCACACTGCCTCCCCAGGGCTCCTGGTCTGACAGGGAACAAGGCTACCCTGAAACACTCTATACCCACTGAGGCAGGGACTGGGGCACAGTGTGCTCTGCAGGAAATTTTGCCTCTCCTGACTGTCACCTTCTTTTCAGCCACCCTCCTGTCACTTCTTCAGCTACCCTACTGTCACCTCCTCAGACACTCTCCCATCACCTCTTCAGCCACCCTCCTACCACCCCCTTAGAACCCTCCTGTTACTTCCTCAGACACTCCCTGTCACCTTCTCAGAAACTCTCCTGTCACCTCCTGAGCCACCCTCCAATTAGCTCCTCAGCCACCCTCCTGCCATCCCCTTAGACACCCTCTTGTTACTTCCTCAGACACTCCCTGCCACCTCCTCAGACATCCTTCTGTCACCTCTTCAGACACTCCCTGTCAACTCCTCAGACCACCTCTTGCCACCTCCTCAGCCACCCTCCAATTAGCTCCTCAGTCACCTTCCTGCCACCCCCTTAAACACCCTCCTGTTGCTTCCTTAGACACTCCCTATCACCTCCTCAGACACCCTCCTGTCACCTTTTCAGACACTCCCTGTCAACTCCTCAGACACCCTCCTTTCACCTCCACAGACACTCCCTGTCAACTCCTCAGACCCCCCTCCTGTCACTTTCTCAGCCACCCTCCTGCTACCCCCTTTAGACCCCCTCCTGCCACCTCCTCAGAAATCCTGTCACCTCCTCAGATACCCTCCTACCACTTCCTTAACCATCGGCTCCTCCATGGGTGAGCCCTGGAATAACTGTGACCCCTCTAAACCCTGAGAGGAGCCATAGGGGTGACTGTGATTTGAACCTAGAGCTCCTGGGTGCCACCCCTGCCATCCCTATAAGCTGCATGAGGCTGGGCACAGTATTTTCCACCCACACATAGGAGTAGCTAGAAGCTACCTCACAGGATTTCAATGATTTGATGGGGTAAAATAAGATGACAGTATGTATGTCCTGGTTTGCTTGGGACAGCTCCAATTTACAGCTGCCACCCTGGCACAATTCACAGTGCTGCCTTGTCTCCTAGAAGCATATCAACCTACCCAGTCCCTGTCATTAAGACAGGCAATGTGCTTGTCATACACTGGGCAGATATTAGCCAGGTCTTATAAGATGCCGAGTCTTGCTTTTTTTTTTTTTTATTTCCTTTTTTGTTGCCCTTGTTGTTTTTTTATTGTTGTTGTAGTTATTGTTGTTGTTACTGATGTCATCGTTGTTGGATAGGACAGAGAGAAATAGAGAGAGGAGGGAAAGACAGAGGGGGAGAGAAAGATAGACACCTGCAGACCTGCTTCACCACCTATGAAGTGACCCCCCCTTCAGGTGGGGAGCTGGGGGCTCGAACTGGGATCCTTATGCCAGTCCTTGTGCTTTGAGTCACGTGTGCTTAACCCACTGTGCTACCGCCCGACCCCCTGAGCCTTGCTTTTTAACATGATGCTGAGGTGCATGCATGACACCACCATTCAGCAGTACACCCAGGTGAATTTCTCACCTTTTTTTTTTAGTGATAAAGAGGGAGTCATAGAGAGGATGGGGAAGAGACTATGTGAGAGAGGAAAGGAGAGATATCACAGCCCTGCACTATCATCCACGGAGCTGTTCCATACAGTGCTGGGCTTAAACTCAGGTGTGTCCCTACCAGATGAGCTATCTTTATACCCTTAAATGCTTGTTCTTGACCAAAGAGGCAGTTATGTGTCTCTCTGGACATGGTCTCACTGGTGGCTTCCTGGAACTGGCTTTGTCCTCTTGGGATGTTACTTTGGGGAAACTGGGGAGGTTGGTCTATGGGACCTGTCTGCACTGTTTGCCTGTTTTCTTGTGAGTTCATTATTGGGTTGTTGGAAATAATCATGGAGTGCTTTTTTTTATTAGTGATTTAATATTGATTTACAAAATTACATGTCAACAGGGGTAAATATTCACTCCATTCAGTCTCCCCACTGCAAGCTACCACATGGGCTAGCCACCATCTCTACAACTCTCTGTCTACATTTCTAAACATTTGCCCCATTTTTCTTTCCTGGAGTGTTTTCAATGCAAAACTGGGTCATGACTTTGCCGACAACCCAATATTATTTCAAAACTGAAAAGTTTCCAAAATCCCTGTTATTTTCTCTAGGCACATTGGCATTTACCCATTGAGCTTACAGATTAAGTGAACAGACCCTAAGAGGACTTCATGCCAGGGCTTCCCAGGCAGAAAACCAGACTTTAACTTAACCAGATGTCAATTTTACATGATGTAAGCAGCTAGAGTCTAATTATGAGCTGGGAAGTAAGTGGCAGGAAACTGTCCAAGTGCTTTACCAGTCAGTCAGGAGCCCTGTCACTTTACTGTGTGTCCACCAGCTGACCTCAGCTATACCCGAAGGAAAACATTACCAAGAATGTACAAGACCCAACAGACTAAAAACCAAACAACTTCATCAAAAATGGGGGCAAAGAACTGAGCAGATGCTCCTCCTCTGAAAATATATGGAGGGCCTGCAGGCACACGAGAAGATGTTAAAACCCCATCTTAAAACCTCAGGGCAATGCAGACCAGAGCCTCCATGAGATACCACCTCACAGTGACAACGTGTGTGTCTTATCTCAGAAAGGCCAGAGACAACAAGTGCTGAGGACGGTGTGGAGAGAAATGAGGCCTATTATGCTGATGGTGGGAATGTAAACTGGTCCATCCTCTGTGGGAAGCTGTCTGGAGATTTCTGCAAATATTAAAGCATAAATTAGCCCCAGCAAGTCTGGGGCAGAAAAACAGCCTGTCCCCAATCAAGTCTAAATTCTAATGACCTAATTAGTGGCTGGGTAGTGGTGCACCTGGTAGAGTTCAAGAGTTCAAGTTCATAGAGTAAAAGCCCTCAGTCTCCACCTGCAAGAGAGGAAGGCTCATGATCAGTGAAACAGTGTTGCAGGTCTCTCTCTCTTTCTCTCTCTCCCCCTATCTCCCTACTCAATTTCTCTCTGTCCTACAGAAAAAAAGAAAGGAAAAAAAGGGTAAAAATGGCCAAGAGCAGTGGATTCTCTGTGGAGACACCAAGCCCCAGTGATAACCCTGTGAAAATATAAATAAATAAAAACCCAAGCAAGTCTGAGTAGGCACAAGTGCTGCATGTGATCTCTTCCAAGCATCTCTTGATTGAGAGGGACCGTCAGACCCCAGGGTGACTATGTGAAGGCTGTGTGGCCAGTGGAGATGGAGGGTGATTGAGAACCCAACCCAGCTGGGCCAGGACGTTTTTTCTTTTTAGAGATTCTTTACAAAAATATTTCTTTTTTATTTACCTTATATAAGTAGACAGGGGATTTCACATGAGAGAGAGGGAGGGAGTAGGAGACAGAGAGAGAGGAGGGAGGGAAGGAGAGAGAGAGAGAGAGAGGAGGGAGGGAGGGGAGGTGTGAGGGTGTGAGGGAGGGAGGAAGGGAGGGAGGGAGAGAGAGAGAGAGAGAGAGAGAGAGAGAGAGAGAGAGAGAGAGATTGGAGCCAGAGGAGCACTTTGGGGCAGGCAATGTCAAGGATCAAGCTGTAAGCCTCAGGCACACATGCTCCATTCTCTGCCAGAGAAGCTATTTCCCCAGCTAGGGGCAAGGGGTGGGCTGGTGCTTGGGAGGCAGAGCCACTCTGAAGAACTGAGTCTGTTGTGTCAGCCAGGGGCTTGGAGTGACCTTAGATGACCCAACCCATGCATGATGGTGAATCTGATTTGCCAAAGGGCTCTGGAACAGCACACTCTCCCAGGAGCTGCAGGGGCTCAGAGACCACACAGGTAGAAATGGGCTAAGTCCCAAGCACCCCAGGTACACTCTGACCATGAGCTCCATTAGTGTTGTAGCTGACACTACTATGGCCAGCACGGCAGACAACTTGCCCATCACTAATTTCCAGCCAGCCATCAGCCACATCACTGCCCCTGTTAGTTGTTCTACACGGCAGGGACCCCAGAGATGCTACCATGTCCTTTTGGAGGGACTCAACAAGGTATCTGTGCTCTTCAGATTTATTCATTTGCTGCCTGGGTTAAACAAATTTTAAGGGGTTGGGAGACAGTTCATCTGGTAGAGTATAAACTTTAACATACCCGAGGACCCAGGTTCAAGCCCCTGGCACTACATGGAAGTACCCTGCACTCCACAGGGGAAGCCCTATGAATGGTGGTGCAGTGCTGTGGTATCTCCTTCTCCCTTTGCCCTCTTTCTTTGTCTAAAAGTTATGGGCGGGGGGGAGAAAAGTCCTCTAGGAGCTGTGCAGTTATGTAGGTATGAGGCTGCAGTAGGCACAACAAACAGGACATGGAAAGTCACACAGAAATCCTTTTGGGAGAAGGGCCTTCATTAACAAGGTGCTGATTAGTGGGCTGGGTGCCTGTATTTGGCATTAGAAGAATCAGGTGCCCCATTAGAGGTATCAGGTACCCCCCCCCCCCACACACACACACTTCATTCTCAGCCCCAGACCTCTCTCCTCTGGCTGATGACCAAACTGGCACCATTTCCCATCCTGCACACTCGCTCACCTGCTCTTCTACCCTGAGCCTCCCTTCCACCACCTCACCTGGAGCCTTGCTCATGGAAAAAAACAGTTCTTCAGAGGAACATGGCACACACAGCTCGGCCAAAGAGACGTACTTAGGCCATCCGGCCTGGTGATTTTATCGCCAGTAAACCCCCCCCCCCCCAATGAAGCAGACTCCTTCCCCTTACCCCTGCCCCACACACCCTTCCCCTCCCCCACACTCCCCCCACACATCTGCTTCTTATAAAACTCGATTTAGGCCCAGGGTCTGCAATGGGCAGCTTGGCTCCATGGCCCCACAACTGGGAGGTCTTAGAGAGTATAAACAGAGCCACCCATGGGCCGGCCACTGGGAAGCCTGGACAAGATGACGGGGCGGCTGGTGCTTGGCCTCGAGGTCTTTCTTGGGACGCTCAGCGCTGGAGCTTATCAGTCTGTTTTCACTCTGAGGCCACTGCCTGAACCAACACGCCCAGTCCCTGGAGTCTAGGAGAGCAGCTTACCCTGGGCTTTGCACTTTTCATTTTCATTGCTATTATTATTACTATTATTATTATTTTCAAATTTGGCGAGAGAGACACCTTCAGCATGGCTCCATCATCCATGAAACTCCTTGCCCTGGTGTGCTGTCCATGGTGCTCCCAAGTAGAGCTTGAGCCCATGGCTTTGTGCATGGTAAGGCACTTTCAAACAGCCATCAGGCCAGGGGCCTTCACAGTTCACTCCCAGCGCCAGTCTGGGACCCAGTTTGGTGGACACTAGGCCTCCATGCCAGGCTCTCCCCTTACCCTCGTGGGGCCCAAGGCTCAATCTGTAGATGAGGAGTCTGTGCTCAGAGTGGGGGCTCCTCACACAGGGCTGAAGCCCAGCACTGACTTCACGTGAGCCCTTCAGCAGGACACCTCCTGCACCTGCACCTTCTCCTTTTCCCAGGGCCAGTAACGGGGCAAGCATTCAGCCTGGACTCTCCTGTGTTCCTTCTGCATCTACTCCTCAGACCCAGCAGATAGTTAGGCCCCAGAAGCACTGCCCCCGACCTCTATGCTCTGACAGCTCTGCTATGACACACAGTCATCCCGAGAAGCTGGGCCTTGCTGTTATTGAAGCAAGATGTGCCCTTTGCCTTTCCAGATGCTGCTCCCTGAGCCTGGAGGCCTCTCTCCCCCTAGCACACACATCCTGACTTGGCCACCTCACAGCCCTGTTGCTTGGGGTCCAAGCCCTGGCCAATACTGCCCTGGAACCAAGTATGGTCACCTGCTTGGGCTCAGCTGGAGGTAAGGCTTCATTCCAGCTCAGGGCTGCCCCCAGGTCACCGTAGGCCCCAGTCCTTCTGTCACTCCAAGTGGCCTCCAGAGGGTGGCAGACTGTGGCATACAGGTGCCCTGGCTGGTGGGTGACACAGCTGCAGGAAGTACCCTGCTGCTGGAAGCTGGCACCCAGGCTGTCCAGGCCTTTCTTCACCACCCCCCCCCCCCACCATGGTGAATGGGGCTTCACTCTTCCTGGCCACAGCCAGGCCCCACCCAGAAAGGAAAACAGTCTTCCTGGTCACATCTGCCTGGCTGTGGCCCCACTTTGCCTCCACATGAAACATGGGGCCAGCATGGCCAGCGGAGGGAGGGAGTTGGGGAGGAGACCCGAGAAGAACCGACACCGGAGCACAAGACGGCCATTCAGGCTGCTGCCACTCCCCCTGCCTTGCCCCTAAGGCCCAGGAATCAAGACCCAGGGAAGAGCTGGGGGTGGTGGTGGTGGGGCTGTACTCACCATTGGAGCGGTGGATGCAGGTGTGCTGGTTGTCGCTGAGGAAGAAACCACTGTGGCACTGGCACTCATAGCTGCCCATGGCATTGACACAGATCTGCTGGCAGCCACCATTGTTGTCTTGGCACTCATCCACATCTGGGGGGAGAGTAAGAGAAGGGACGTGAGCCTTGTACTGGGGGTTGGAGGCCGGGCATGGCTGATCAGGGGCACTGAGTTTCCCCAGGCTCCATGCAGCACAGTGATACCTGTCATACAGACGTTTGTCATGGACTGTCCTCAGATAGCTCTGCCTAACACATAGCAAGCCCTGAACCTCACATTCATTTGTTTTACCACCAGGACTTTGCACCCGCACAATTCTACCATCCCTGGTAGTGTTTTTTTTTTTTAATTCTTTAAAAAAAATGTATTTATTTATTCCCTTTTGTTGCCCTTGTTGAGTTTTTTTTTTTCCTTTTTCTGATAGATGGTATGAAACAGAGAGATAAAAGAGACACCATAGCACTGCTCTGCTACCATGAAGCTTTCATGTTATATGGTGCTCCCACAAAGTAGCCAGGGTCTCAAACCCAGTTCCTTTCCCATGGCACAGCACATGCTCTGCCAGGGTAAGGCACCTTCTGGGGCCCCTGACCTTGTTGTTATTGAAGCAAGATGTGCCCTATGGCTTTAAAAGCTGTTCCCTCTGCCTGGAGGCCTCTCTCTTCTCAGAGGCCTGCTGCTTGGGGTTCAACTTCTGGCCACAACTGACCTCACACCAGGGATTGTTACCTTCTGGGCTCAGAAGGAGGCTAGTTGGAGAGCCAGACAGCAGCAGGGCTCACAGAGAGGCCCCAGGGGCTAGACCACCGCAGGCCTCTGTGGAGGGGCCCCACACAGCATGTCTCAGCACCTAGGGCTACTTCCTGAGGTGGAGTCCCAACTCCTGCTACCTTGTCCATTGAGCCTGTGGGTCACGGCCTGGAGTTGGCCCTGCACCCACCCGCACTCTCCCCATAGCGGCCAAGGCAGATATAGTACCCACCCATTTCACAGAGGTGGCTGCTGAGGCACAGCCACTGCCAAGGTGCCACCAGACAAACTCTAACCTGGGTCTCTCTGGGGGGTGTCAGACTCCCTCCACCCACCTCAAAAGCCTGTGCCACCTGCACCCCCCAACACAGAGGCGCCATACTAAATCTCTCGCCCCTCCCTCTGCAGTCCCACCTTGGACTGGCCGTTGGCAGCACAAGACCATGACTCCCCCCACCCCCTAGACTTTCTGCCTCACAAACTGATTTCAAAAGCTCTGACAATGGGGAGGCCTTGTTATTGTTATTTTTTTTCAAGTCCCTGACCCCTGGCAGCTGAGGCCAGTGCAGAAGGCTGCCAACGTCTCTCCCACTGCCTGGACAGTGCCCCAGGGCTGGCGTGGTGCTGACCTGTGGCTGCTGGCACCAGACACCGGGCACCGGGTGTGCTCTGGGCTGGAAAGCCACAAGGGGCTTTGAGCTTGAGCAGAACAGCCTGTTTCAATTACCCAAGTCATAACCTCCTACACTGTCGGTTTGTTTAATGAAAGAAGGGCTTCTTAAATCTTAATGTGCCATGTCTGTATTATCATTTTAATAGGCAAATATATGAAACCACAAAGGTGCTGCAAGCTACTGGCTGCTTGAGCCCTTCCACAACACACACACACACACACACACACACACACACACACGCACGCACGCAAATGCACACGCACACACATATGCATACACACACACACTTTAATCCCCCCCATTTGAAACTACCATCTTTTAGTCCTCACACTAACGCATTTGGAAAGGTGACAGATCAGGCCTAGTAGCCTGTGTCAAGTGGGCCGAGGGCTTGCCTCCTACAGCACGTCTACTGGGTCCTACTTAGGTTTTGGGGCAATAGAACTCTTAACCCCCCCCAGAGTCCAGGCAGCTGGCGTGTCTTTAAGGCCCACTGTGAGGCAGGTGATGGCTCCTCAGCAAGCTCAAAGGTCACTCAGCCAGGTGGCACCCTGGAGGGTACAGAGCTCTGAACTCCAAAAGCCACCAGTGGGCCTTGCTCAGTGGGATCCCATGGAGGGTGAGAGGGGGGGGCAGCTGGGAAGGATGGAGATTATTCTGAATCCCTCCTCCACACAACACTGTGCTATGCTGGCTCTCCGAGGCCCATGGCCCTGTTGTTACTCCGTGTGTGTGTGTGTGTGTGTGTGTGTGTGTGTGTGTGTGTGTCTGTGTGTGTGTCTGTGCACCTTTCTTCACACTCTGAGGAAAGGGGGCTCTGTCTTCTACTGCACAGTCAGTTCAAAGCCAGGCCTAGTGTCCGTTCACCCTGCACTAGCAACACACAGCTCTCACTCCTCATGTTTATCACTCATTAGGAGCAGAGTCTCCCGAACGTCAAATCACTCTGTCCTTGGACAACCCTGGGCCACATCATTGCCTCTGTGCACAGCTGAGGACACTGAGGCAGCTGGGAAGGTTGAGCAGAATCACAAAGTTCCTCAGAGTGAAGGCAGGACCTGCTGTCTGGTCCCTTCCTGCCCACATGGCTGTGTTCGCTTCCTAAGCTGGCTGTGCCAGGGCAGCTACTCACAAAGATAAAATAGCTTTTCCTTCCCCTTGCCTTCCCTTTTCATTTTATTTATTACATATGAGAGAGAAACCAGAGAGTTATTCTGGTACATGTGGTGTCAAGGATTGAACTGGGAACCTCAGATATGACAAGCCTGATGCTCTACTAGTTAGACTACTTGCAGGCCACATATGAGCCGCTGTTAATATCCAAGCTGGGTTCCATCTTAAATGTGGGCCAGGAAGATATCCCTCACCTGCTAGAACACCAGCTTGTATGCCCAAGGTCCCAGAGGCTGCAGGCTCACTCCCCAGTACCACTTTAAGCCAGAGCTCAGCAGTGAGCGCTTTCGTCTTCTCTCTCTCCACTCTCATAATAAATATGTAAACTTTTTTTTTTTTTTTGCAAAAGTCTGCTCATGAACCCCAGATGTAAATCTTGCCAAGCCAGAGCCGGCCTGCCACGAGCAACAGAAGGAATGTTCCAGTCAGCCAAGGGTCAGCGCCATCATGGGCCCAGCCACGACCACGGAGGTACCTGTGCCCAGGAACCGGCAGACACATGGGCTGCTGCTTCTGGGGTCAGTCCAGGCCCCCTGCAGGTCACATTCTTTGCTGCTCTTCCCACGGGTCTCAGGTTATCTGCTCTGCACCTCAGCCTTCCTGGCCCCAGAGAAGGTTGAGCGGGCAAAGCAAACAAACAGGCCTCAATGCTGTATTCATGGTGGGGAAGCACTACCTCGCCTGCACCCTGAGTGAGCTCCCTGACGCCACCCACCTAGCCTGGCCCATCTGCCCTGCTCCTCGGGAACCTGAGGGAGCCACCAGCTGATGCAACCCATGTCCAGTGCTCAGTGAGCTGGCAGCCTGGCCGGACCTTGGGGCAGGGCTGTTTACGCTAGCAGGGAGCAATGACTCGCCAGCGCTGATGAATAATCTGAAACAAATGTGAGGCCATGTAAACACGTTGGTCCCCAGCCCCAAACGATAAAGCCCCAAGATTAATTAAGCAGGAGGGAAGAGGGGGCTGCCCTGTGGCACCCTTACTATCTGCTCTAGTCCAAACACGTTCTCTTCTCTCTGAAGTCCTCCTGGCATCCTGTTCTCAGACCAGTTGCACCTCTGTGCCTGACCTCATTCCTCTGCCCGGGACCCCAGCTGGGCCATTCTCTCTTTGTGCTAGACTGAAAACAAACCTCAGCTCCCTTATGGCCCCATGCCCAGCACAGGGGCAGGCTGAGGGGTGCTCATGCCAGCCAGACAGACTGATGGGCGTCAGTGTGCCGTCATGTCAGTGATAGAGGTCACTCCTCTGTAAGGCTACACAAGCGGAGGGCTGTCCAGCCTCCTCCTGAACATACAGGGGGTTGGGTTCCCAAGCTCTCACAGTCTATTCTCTCTCCAGTCGTGCCTACTGTCCTCAGAACACACCCATTCATGCTTAGCTGCACAGAACTGCACCTCCTCTGGGGATCCCCTCTCCCTCCGTCTCATGCTTGTCATCCATTTGTTCTTGCCACAAACACCGAACACCTTTTATGCCCCCAGTCCCACTGTGCTGCCAGGGATATCAATGTGCCCACTACTGGCTAGGTCTCTTCCTCACCCAGATGCCAGTGTGAGGGGACCCAAGCTCAGTGATGGGAGATTTCTTGAAGGAGGTGATATGGGAACTGGGCAGGGGAGGGTGTGCAGAACTGTGGCCCAAGGCTGGAGAAGAGGAGAAACTTCTGGAGGTCAAGTCTTATGCAAGCAGCAGGCCAGTCCACAGAAGGGGACGGGGACACTTGGGTAGCAGAGTGGTTCTGGAAGTTTCATCTCCTGAATATGTTCCTTTGAGGAGATGCCAGAGGAGTGCCCTCCAAGCCCAACCCTGTCTGAGTCCCAGGTTCTCCAGTCCTGCCAGGTAAGGGAACTATCCTGCCTGGGGTAGGGGGAGCCTCCTCCTGGGAGGAGGCTGCACAAGGAGCAGCCAGGGCCCTAGTACGCCTGTTTCCAATCCATGAGCTGGGTTCCTCGGGTGAGTTCAGGGTGGGGCTCACTCATTCTGCCTCTGAACCCTGCTGGCAGCCAGGGGCCTTCATCTTTATTTATGGCCACAGCCGAGTGTTCCCAGAAGGCAGGGAACTCCTGACACCAGGACTTGGTTACAAAGCCGAGAGGAGGCCCATGGGCTGGGGGCAGACGCCGAGAGGCTCTGCTCGGGAAGTCCTTTTAATTGGCAGCAGGAGGAGGATGGCAGACAGTGGGGTGGAGCAAGGAGCCCCATGGCCCTAGCTGTGTAAGGGGGCACAGGGAACCTTCTCACAGCCTGCTCACTTCCTTACATGCCTGTGGGGGCCTCCTCTGGCTCAGCCTACTCACTTTCTAGAAGGCATCAATATCCAGCACTCCTGGGTGAATGCACCTCCTCAGCACAGCATCTCATGCCAGAAGGACTGCTGCTAGTGCCCCAGCTCTCCCTGCCTTGGGGACACCCTGCCTAGTGGGGCTGGGTGACACTGGGAGAAAAAACAGTCTAGTGTGTTGTGACCAGACGATAACCTGGTTTATGCTCCTTGAAGGGTGCTGCCTGGGCTGGGGTTCAGCGCCTGGTGTGCAGTGAGTGCTCACTTGTTCAGACAACAGCAGAAGAGTGCAAGAGGAGAAGGAGATGAAGCCACCAGGGAGGGCAGGAGCAGGGTCCCTCCAGCTCAGAGTCTCCCAGACCCTAGGCCTGAGAACAAGTGTCCTCAAAGTTCCCTCCCTCTGCCCTCCACACCCAAGCAACCATCACCACTGACCCATCCTCCCCGTGGATCCATCTGTCTGTCTCCTACTGTTGTGGCACAGCCCTAGTGTGGTTCTCTCTCCAGGCGAGACGTCCCGGTGACTGTCTCTCCCATCCAATCCCAGCAGCCACTGTCAGGACTCAGCCAGAAGGGGACAGGGTGCTGTGGAGCCAAAGATCAAAAGCAAAGAGGGCTCCTGGGGCCCCTCTGCCTCACACTGACTGAGCAGGCTCTGGATTCTGGGTGGGGGCACACAGCTCTCAGCAGGGGCTCTCACCCACTCTGCCCCATGTGCACCTCACTCACCCCGCCAGATACCACAGGGTCACTCTAGCCCACGCATGGTTGTGGATGCATGTGTTTTCCAGAATCGACACCAGCAGGTGAAAGGGCGACCTGTTTCCAAGGGGCAGAGTGTGGTTTGCCCCTGAGCTCTGCTTTCTGGACCAAGCTGCTGGTGTATGTTTTCACTAACAGCTGGCTGCCTGCCCTTAGGACCTAGGTCTATGGTTATTTATAGTCACTAAAATGATGTCTGGACCTTGCCTTTGTGCTTCCCATGAACACTTCTCCATTTGCAACAGGGACTCTGTGTTCTGCCCAGACCCACCCATGTTATTCCCAGCCGCCGAGAGCCTACTGTGTGTTGCACCCTGTCCTCTGCTCCAGCATCCCGCTCCCAATGCAGGCCTGGGGAACAGAGGCAGAGGCGCTCACCCATTTTAGGAACCAAACTTGACTTCCAAGCCTGAGAGCTGGTCCCTGAGGGTGGAGCCCTGGCCTTCTCCCTGCTCCTCTCAGAAGGCAGGCTTAGGCAGAAAAGCCTCTTGGCTATACAGCGGCTCTTGCAAAATTGCATTTGATGAGTTAAGTGTAAATAAATGAGAACCAGATGGATTCAATTTGGGGTAAAATACACATGGGTCTTATAGCTCTGGGGCCTGGCTTTAGCCAGACCCAAGACACCCCCTGAGCTGTCAGAGGTGCTGGCACAGGCAGACGGAAGGTATAAGGGGTGGGGAACTCTCCCCAGATTGCCTATGTCCTGATCCAGGCTTCAGCTGGGTCCTCCTGGGGCTGCCTCTGCATAGAGCCCCTCAGGCTGGGCCTGAGGCCCAGCTTGGAGCTGGGGGAAGAGGCACGGAGTAGATAGCTCTCCAGACCAGCAGACCCACTACTTATATTGGCTGGCCCCAGGGGAGGCCAACATTCTGCAGAAACCTGCTGGCCCACAAGCTGCTCACCTCTCTATCCCCTCCCCAGCTTGGCCAACCTTCAGCTCCAACTCAGTGATTCTGTGGACCCTCAGTGCCAGCTGGACAGCCCTGAACATGTCTAAGCACCAGGAGTTTGCTGTCAAGCTCAATGCTGACCACTCCTCCTTGCAAAGATCGACAGGAGGCGTCATGTGACGACCACCACCTATGTCTGGTTCCTGATTGCCCTGTAAGTTGCACCAGGTGGGTAACACAACACAGTGGCTTCCTTGCTATGTGATGTTGGACAGGTCGCTTAACCATTTGGGGCCTTTACTTCTTTCTCTGTAATACAGAGAGAATGATAGTGCTTTAAGTTAAAAGAACTCATGAAGAAGCACCCAGCTCTCACACATGCCCTGCTCCAGTGGCAGTGGAATGAAGCCACTGCAGATACTTCAGGATCTCCCAGGAGTGCACAGATGGAGAGGGCAGGCGTTAAAGTCTCTTGTAAACTGGTAAAGTAACAATGAACCGAATCTGAAAGGAGTTCTGTTTTTCTGGAATCCTTAGCAGCTTAGTTCCTGGAACTTTTCCCTGGTAGGTCACCCTCCTCTGGAGTGTGTGTGTGTGTGTTGGGGGCGGGGGAGCCTATCAGGGGCTAACGTTGTCCCAGAACAAGGCCCAGAGCTGCCTCCACGTGGGCCTGCCCACGCCTTGCTCTCACCCTGGCACATGCCATCCCATTCCTAGCACGTGCTCCTACAGAATCATAATTCCCATTGCATAATGTCACAAAGATACTTTCAGGATTTTGAGCAGTCTTGATTGTGCAAACATCCTTATGCTTTAATTCCAGAACATTCCCAGCAAACTCCCCCCCCCCCCAAGAAGTTCTGTGCCCATTGTAAGCTGCAATTCTCCCATCTGATGACCAGGAGTCTACTTTCTGTTCTGGACAGTTCCTGTAAATGAAATCATGCAGCATCAGCCTTCTGTGTCTGTTTTCTGTCACACTGCAAATGTTTTCAAGGTCTCTGAAGGTTGTAACATGTATTGGTGCTTTGTTCATGTTTGTGGCTGAATACTGTTCTAGTATATTTCACATTGGCATTGGAGTTGTTTCAGCTCTGGCTATTAGGAACACCCCTGCTGTGAATATTCACATACATGCTTTCCATGCCAGCATCTCACTTCTCTAGGGCCCATGCCTAGGAGTACTGATGCTAGGTCATGTGGTGACTCTCTGTTGAGCTTTTTGCAGAACCAACAAAATTAAAATTTTTCTTGAACTTAAAAAAATTATTTATTTATTCCCTTTTGTTGCCCTTATTTTATTGTTATAGTTATTGTTGTTGTTATTGATGTTGTCATTATTGGCTAGGACAGAGAGAAATGAAGAGAGGAGAGGAAGACAGAGGGGGGAGAGAAAGATAGACACCTGCAGACCTGCTTCACAAGTGGTGAACCAACTCCCCTGGCAGATGGGGACCTGGGGGCTCAAACCGGGATCCTTACATTGGTCCTTGCGCTTCACACTTTTTTGAACTTTTTATCTGATAGAGACAGAAAGAAATTGAGAGGGGGAAGGGAGATAGAGAAGGAGAGAGACAGAGAGACACCTGCAGCCCTGCTTCACCACTCAGAAAGCTTCCCCCTATAGGTGAGGATCCGAGGCTCAAACTGGATCCTTGTGCATGCTAACACAAGCACCTAACAGGTACACCACCACACAGCCCATTTAAAAAAATTTTTACAAGATTTTTAAAAAATCTTATTTATTTATTGGATAGAGACAGAGAGAAATTAAGAGTGTGGGGGGAGATATAGAGAAGAAAAGAGATAGAGACGCACCCACAGCCCTGCTTCACCACTTGCAGTTTTCCCCTGCAGGTGGGAGCCAGGGGCTTGAACCCAGGTCTTTGAATACTATAATGTGTGCACTAAACGAGGTGCCCTACTGCTTGGCCCACCACTCAACTTTTTCAAGCAGCCAGTAGGCTACACACTACTTTACGTTTCCACCAGCAAAATATAAAAGCTTTGATTCCCACATAGCCTTGCTAACACTTCCTTTCCAGTGTTTGAAAAATTCTGCCTGCTCCAGTGGGTGTGAGATGGTATCTCACAACCCTGGTGTGCACGTCCCCAGCCACATGCACATGCGTCTCACCCATTTGCATCTCTCCTCTGGGGAGCATCACTTAGATGCTGTTCACTCAGATCCTGTTGAATTTCCAGAGTGCCTTATACATCTTAGCACTGCACTCAGCAGGTACATGGCTGGCAAACAACTTTCTCCCATTTGGTGGAAGTTCAGGGCATCTGTGGAGGCCAGGTTGGGCTCTGCTTCCTGGAGATGGCACCCTACCCCATGACTTTCCCTGCCACCTATTTGCCAATACTGCCAGACCTCTGGGCCTATCTGCTCCACCACTCTCTGGACTTTGCCATCAATGGCCTCCTGCATGTGAGTGGTGGGCAGGAAGGACACGCCTAACGCAGTGCACTCCAAGCTCCTGCTGCACCCCCACCAGACCAGAACAGACAGAGCAGAACAGAGCCTAGTCCTGCCCACAGCTTCTCATCTCAGCCCAGGGCTGCACAATCCAGAGTGGCTGCTGGGGAATTATGCAGATGCAGTCACATCTGCCAAGCTGTCCCCTCAGGCTTTGCCACTTCCCACAATATTCTCGCAGTGCCTTTTTCAACCAATCCTGTCTCGACACGTCACTCCTGGTTGTTGCCCTATAAAGCCCTTCTTCTTCCGCCCCCCCCCCCCCCATCTCTCTTGCCCGCTTCTCACATTGGTGATTAGATGCAAGGGAGGGTGGTCCGGGAGGCGGCCATTTTTGCTACCTCCTCGTGGCCCAAACCACTGCGCTCTCACCCAAATCTGAGGTGCCCGTGCAAATAAAGATTTGTGTTCCCTCTTCGCTCCAGATCTCCTCTCTCTCTTCTCCGTGGCGCAGCCCGACAAGTGGCTCCTGCCTCAACACCTGGCACTCATCCTTGGCACCCTTTGCCCATGCTCATGTCTAATCCCTGAGTGGAGCATTCCTGTCTTCTGTCCCTACTCCAGTCTGGGTGACTGCAAAGGCCTCCCTCCCCAATGGCTGCCTGCACCACCCCTTACCCTGCTGCCCATACAACTAATTATCTCTGTCCCTGCTTGGAAGCCACCAAAGACCTCCTGGTCTGCTTCTGTAAAACACAGATCCCATTTGCAGCTGCTCTGCCCACACCCCTTACCAGCCTCAGCCTGGCCCCCTACCACCTGGGCTACAGATGGCTTGCTGTTCCCCCACCTGAATATCCTTCCCTGATCTCAGCTGGGCTGGCTTCTTTTGACTCCACATGCCATCTCCCAGACCCCTGACTCCAACCAATAGACAAGTCACCCAGCATATGCCTTGCCTTCCTCCAGGATCTCTGTGTTCCTAGGGAGTGGAGGCCTTGGGGACAGGGTGGTGTCACTGTGGCCCAGGGTTATGGATAGCACGTGGGGCTCATGGTGCACGTTTGTGGGAGGAGTGACTGGGAACACACAGTGCATGTGTGTGTAGGGGGGATGGAGCCTGGCAGGAAGCCTGGGAGAGCAGGGAAGAGCTATGTGTCCTGGCCAGGCTGCCCAATGAGGCCAGTTAGGGAATGCGATGGGAGAGGAAGGTGGGGTGACTGCTGGCTGGGTTCTGGGGAAGGAAGCCATCACATCAGGACCAGTGAGTGCTGAGGAGAGGAGAGCTGGGTCCCCCTGCCTGCTTTGAGGGAACACAGCCTGCACTGGGAGCTTGTAGAGAGAGACCCCAGGCAGGAAAAGGAGCAGGAGCCACCACTCCTCTGGGCTTGCAGTCCTGGGTCCCATGAGTAAGGGGAGCTCCCAGGGAGGCTCCTGGTGGCTTCCAACTGTGCTGGTGCTTTGCTGGGATGAAGGTCTGAAGGGCTGGGGAGTCAGCATAATAGTTCTGCAAAAGACTTTCATGACTGAGACTCCAAGGTCCCAGGTTCAATCCCCAGCACCACTGTAAGCCAGAGCTGAGCAGTGCCCTAGTCTTTCTTTGTGTCTCTCTCTATAATTAAAGTAAAATGAACACAAAATGTTAAGCAAAGAAAGAAAAGCCCCTCTGGAGCACGGGCAGTGGCTGAGTGAACAGAGCACAGGATTTGTATGCTGGAGGCCCTGACTTTGACCCCTGGCAGAACGTACCAAAGTGGTGCTCTGGGGTCTTTCTCTCTCGCTTTTAAAAGTAAAGAGGCTGGATGATGGCTCATACAATTAAGTACACATATTACCACATGTAAGGACCCAGGTTCCAGCCCCTGGTCCCCACTTGCAGGGAAGATGCTTCATGAGTGGTGAGGCAGGGCTACAGGTATCTCTTTCTCTCTTCTTCTCTGATCACTATCTATATCTCTCTGTCATATTTAATAAAAATTGGCCACTAGGAGCAGTGGATTCAGTGTTGGCACTGAGCCCCAGCAGTAAGCCTGGTGGCAAATAAATAAATAAATAAACAATAAGTAATAAATAAAAGTAAACAACAAAAACTAAAAGAAATAAAAGCCCTTCTTGCTGTACAGAACTTCTGGGAGTGGTGGCAAGGGCTGAGGCCCTCCTGGGGGACACTTTGCTGACCTTTGACACTGCCACTCACAGCAAGACCAGTTCCTCCACTCCCCTCTGGAGCCTAGACAGGTGGGGAGGCAGCAGGTGATGGAGAAGTAGTGGGTGGGTCCTGCTCTGCTCTCACATCTCACCAGCCTTAGCCCAGACAGTGAGCATCACCCTAAGTTACACAGCTAGATGGGTGTGGGTGCTCCAGGGCTTCCGTCCCCCCAGCTGGAGAATCTAGGAACGTGAGCCTGGTGGGAGGCTCTGAGGTCTGTGGAACCTTCTTTTGATGGAGATGCAGAGGGAGGCCTGGGAAGAGGGAAGGGGAGGACAAACCAAACAAACAAATTCTGGGACCAAAACTGGAAGCTCAGAGACAAGAAAGGGCAAGCGCTCTGACAGGATTCTTAATGAGCATCCTAAGAGAGAAAGCAGGCCCAGCTGGATGCTCTGCTTGCTTGGGTAGGTGGGTGGGTGGGGGCTGGGGCAGGGGTGAGCACACTTTGGGAAGAACTCCAAGAACCAAGGAAGCCTGGGGACTCCCCACACCCCCTCCCAACACAGGTTTTGCACCCAGTCCAGGCCTGAGTCTGGTCAGGTCAGACACCGAACTCGGGACATCCATTTTCAGCACAGGATTCAGCTTCTGCAAGGCAGCAAGCCTTCTAAACTCTACAGGGTCACCTACCTTCCAAAGCTGTGCAGGAGAAGAGCCAGCACTTCCCACTGACCAGGCTCCCATCTGGGTGCTTTCTGAAGGCTGTCTCTTCTTCCCTGTGCCCAGTGTCCCCTACCTGGGAGTCTCCAGTGCACATGAAGGTCCCAGTACATCCGGGGCCCTGCACCCTCCTGCCTTGTCCTGTGAAGCTTGTTGTGAGCTGCCCTGTCCCACTTGGTGGCCCCTGGTAGCCAAGCCTGGGGTGGGTCTCACAGCCACACAAACCTTAGAAATGATTTTTTGGTCCATACTTAATAAAGTAGTGGGCGGAGGGGCTATAAGAGGGCAGAGGCCGAGGCCTGAGCATAGACACCAGGGAGCATCGTACAACGGGAACCTGTGAGCTTGGTCAACGCTTAGGCCTTGCCAGGGCCAACCCATACCCTCCCCAGCCCAGGGGCAGGGCCACTTCCCCTCCACAGCTTTCCTCCCAGCAAGAAGCTAGCATGACTTCCTTATCACATGTCTAGTAAAATGGTTTTATTATTAAATTTTTTGACAGGGAGTTTTGGAAGAACTGCAGAAAATTAAACAACAAAAACAGTTCAACACTCAGTCTTACCCTTGAACTACAACCATACCCACAAGCACCTACTTTGTTTCATGTTCTTATGTGGGGATTCTCCTGCTGTCACTGAGTCCCTGTGTGCATAACCTTTCCATCCTTCTCTGCTGGAGGCTGCCGGAGCCTTCTGGCACTCAGGTGCTCTTGCAACATACACTTGCTACCTGTCCTGTGGCAGCTGAGCCCTCTGGGGCCCCTTCTCCCCAGCTACCCTGTCATCCTGGCAAGACACACACCTGGGCAGCTATTGTCCTTTCCTTTGTGGGGGAATCACAGCAGCTCCTCATTCACTTAATATTGCCATAGGTGTCTGGAAACTGTGGTTCTGAATGAAATCAGGCCCTTGAGTAATGTTTTGTTCAACTTCAGGCAGGATTTCCCCTTTCTCACCAACATTAGGGTGATGTGGCACTGAACAAGGCAACTGGGCTGTTCAGAGTTCTGCTGCCTTCCTGGAAGCTGGGTTCCTGTAAGTGAGCCTTACTCCCTCCTCATCCCCCACTGGCTCCCGGTTCATCTGCAAATGGTGCCCACACAGAATATAAGGCCAAGTAGAATGTGTAGAGTGTGACTATCTGCAGTGAAGTCACCTTTCTAGTGTCCAGCTCTCCACTCTGAGTGCCTTCATGATCAGCCTCCTGTTGTTTCATTCATTCATTTATTCACTCGCTGTGGCAGGTGCAGGGAATAGGCAACGATCAGGAGCTGAAGGCCTGCCTTAAGGGAGTTGCTGCCTGGGGCAGAGAGGGACCACAGTCAGAGAGGTCAGAGTTCTGCACTGCTAAGGGGTTAAGGTCCAGCCAGGAGGCGGGGGTGTGGGGTGTGGTGGGGGTGGGGTTTACTCTGTGTCATGCAAAGCCCAGTGCAGACAGGGTGCATCTGTAGCCTGTGCCGGCTGGTGTCTGCTCCCTTGTGGGTTAGCAGGAGCAACAGGGGATGGGATGGAGAGGGGCATGCAGCCTGTGGGATCCTCTGCCTCCTTAAACGGGCACCTGCGAGGTCATAAAAGTCCCCAGACCAGGCAGCTGAGTGGCTGCCATGATTCCTCACTTGCCACAGACATGGAGTGCCAGCCAGGCAGTGGGGTGTCTCTGCCAGCCAGTCTATTTCCAGTCGTTTGTGGTTGGGAAAGGTGGGTGCTGGGGTGGAGTGCTGGGGCAGGCGAGGGGCTCGTGGCCATCATAAACAGGGGGTTGGGGGGCTGTCCTTGTAGGGCAGAGAAGCAGGCCCAATGCAGGATAGCACCAGACACGGCTGGGCCCAGTGAATGTCCAGGATGACCCCTAGACACCCAGGGGCCAGGCTGCTCCAAAATAAGCAAGATGGTTGGCAGCATGGCTATGCCCAAGGCTCCACGCTGCCTTTGCTTGTTGATAATGCACCCTTTCAGGCACATGACTCAGGTCTGGTTTGGGGCCTATGTTTTGGTGGTCAAGTCTTTTTAAAGAACTTTCACAAGACACTTGCTTTATTTGTTTATTTCACAGAGCTTGGCTAGGGCCCTTGGCGCATGGCCTGGGCATAGGGAAGGTGTCTGCTGGCCTGGGCTGGCCTCTGCAGTGGGGTGTCTGTCTCTGTCATCTGTGGATTTTCACTGTCTGCTCTGGGGCACAGTGGGGCCTCTTCCTCCCCAATTTATCTGATGGGGGCCCACAAAGGTGTAGCTGGCACCAGGGAAGCCACAACAGACTTCAGTCTGGTCCTGTCAGTGGTAAGGGTGGCCTCATATGGTGCCATCTCTAAGGAGAGCAGAAAGGAGGAAGAGAAGTGTGTTGTCCCCAGCCTGGGTCATTTAGGGACGGGGGGCTGCAGTACTGCAGTAATAATGTCAGCTGTAAAACCTTGAAGGCTTTGAGAGCCTGGATGTTTGGCATCCAGAGGCAGGTGGGGGTTTAGGTGGGGGTTTATGGCTGTCAAGTCCTGCTGGCCCAGCCATCAGAATAGAATATTCTGCTCCTCCCCTCTAGCACCACCCACCTCAATCGCTAACAGGCCATGGCTGGTGCGCCGCTATGTTCCATCGCTGGGGAGCCAGAGACGACCCGAACTGCCCCTGCGGCTACAGACAGACTATGACCCACATAGTCAACGACTGCCACCTCTCCAGATTCAAAGGAGGTCTCGAAACTTTACATCAGGCTCAACCTGACACTGTTGATTGGCTATGGAAGAAGGGCAAACGCTAGAAGAAGAAGCACCACCCACAGCTAAGTCATCCTGAAGCTGGGATCTCCAGGGATAGGTGGCAGGAGCTATCTACCCAGGGTCTGGTGACACTCAGGGGGACAGAGTGCTGAGTCAGAGAAAAGCCTGGATGGAGACTGTGAGTGCTCAGGGGTAAAATTCAGGGTGCAGAAGGACAGTACTTGAAGGATATTGCAGAGAAGGAAAGGGGGGGTTGTCCATTTAGGGCAAGGCTAGGGGACATTCAGCCCATAAAAAATCACACAGCCTGGCCCTGCCAAGGCAACTGCAGTACTCTGAATTCAACAAATCTAGGAGTTTTTTTTTCAGATTGACATTAAGTGCTAATTTTTAATTCTTAAGTTTGATAACTTTGTATGACCCAAGAATGATGTTATACATAACCAAGTGGCTGTTGGCAGGAAAAAAAAAAAAGCTTCTCTACCCCTGGTTTAGAGAAATGGAGGCTGTCTGAGTGGCTGGAGGTGACACTTCTGGGATTTGAGGAGAGAGAGGCAAGCTGAGCCTGCACCTGACAGGGGTCAGGAAGGCCAGGTAAAGTGCCTGGCCACTGTCCCTGAGACATGCTGGGCAGAGTCAGGTGCTGACACAGATAGCAGCCAGCCCCTCCACACACACACACTCTGAGGGCTGCAGGGTGAGCAGGGTCTGTGTCTCCATCAGTCTTGACCTCCTATTTCAGCTACAGAATCACAGGCATTGGTTAATTCTGCTTAAAATAAAGGGGCCTGCTGCTAATCACAAAACCTTATGGAATCCCAGAGTCACGGGTTGGACCCCAACCCTGCCTTTCACACTTGATAGGGAAAAACCAAGGCAGAGAGTGGCAGGGAGTCTCTTAAGGACCCCTGGTAAATTCAAGGTCCAAAGAGGCAGACTCTCAGCCCTCATTCACCCCAGTGTCTGCCCAGTCCTGCGGTGAGAAGAGGTCGCTGTGAGAAGGGGTCTGCCCCTGATTCTGAGCTGGCCGCATGCATGGGGCTACAGAGTCCACCTGCCTCTGAAACCCACCTGAGTCGCAATCAGTCCACCTCATTGACTTTTCCTCACTCCCACCCTCCTTCACTATGCCCACAGCTCTGGGGCCACTTGGGAAAAGAAGGTGGTCTGTTAACAGACACCATGTCAATGTGCTTTTTTTCAGGAGCCACAATTCCCACCAGACGAACAGCTGTAAAAGGCCCTGAGGAGTGGGCCCAAGTACCACTTGTCCTCCAAGAGCAAATCCCTCCTCCAGGCCATGTTTAGATCAACTGAATGTAGGTCAAGAGTGCAGAAAGTGGGGGTGAAGGGAGAATTGAGGGGAGGGATATAATTGAGGAAGAAAGCTCTTGAGTTTACCTTAAAGATACTGGTGTATGAGGGTGGGGAAGACAGCATAATAGTTATGCAAATTCTCTGGCCTGAGGCTCTGAGATCCCAGGTTCAATCCCCTGCATCACCATAAGCCAGAGCTGAGCAGTGCTCTAGTGAAAAAACAGAAATGTGTGTGTGTGTGTGTGTGTGTGTGTGTGTGTGTGTGTGTATGGAGCAAGCATATAACTATTCTGAGATGTTTAGTTTCATATGAGAATGGTCAGAGTGCTTTTTCCTCCCTCCTGGCAGAAAAAGCATCAGAGTTGTTGAAGTATAAAGACAAATAAACAGCAGCAGCTCCAGCTTTCATCAGGAGTTCAAAGGAGCAGCACATTGTCACCAGCTGTGTGGCCCTTCTGGGTCCTTCCAGAACCCGTGTGGCTGTGTGGCAGGAGAGCTGTCCCTGTGGTTGAGCCCACGCAGCACCTGGGTGTCCCAGTCACTGCCCCCATGTGTGCACCTGGGTCCCTGGGTCCTGCTGATGTCTTCCTGCTGCCTCCCTTCTGGGTGGCCTCCAGAGTCACCCACATCCACCTTCCCACTGACCCCACCAGACAGGGCCCAAGTCCACGTGTTGGTGAACAAAACAGAGACAGACAGAGGAGACATGAGTCTGGCAGAGCTGAGGCCCTGGTGCTACGTGGCTCCAGGGTCAGTGAATGGGCCCTGGTAAGAGGAGGGAAACACTCTGGGATGTGAGTGCTCACCCTGGCTTCTCTTCTGGCTCAGAAGAGACATCTGTTTGTTCTGACAAATTCTCTAATTTTGAACACTGGGAGTAAGTGATGATGGAATGGTTTACTGAAGGCAGTTTTTTTCTCATGTATCCTCTGCATGATCTCTGTCTAATAAGCATAGCTACTGCCTGTAGACAGGAACCAGGAGGTTCAGAGAAGCTGAGCTCCTTCCCTGAGGTCACACAGTGATGGGGCCTGGTTGATCTCCTGTGCTTCTGTAGTCCAATGCATGGAGCAGTCCTCATTCATATTCATTCACTAATGCTAACCTCTCAGCTTTCCTTCCTTCCTTCCCTCCTTCCTTCCTTCCTTCCTTCCTTCCTTCCTTCCTTCCTTCCTACCTTCCTTCCTCCCTCCCTCCCTCCCTTTCTTTTCTTCTGTTACCATACCTTTTGCACATGCATGCTTTTACTGCTCTCAGCGAACTTTTCTTTTCCCTTTTTGTATCAGATGGTGAGAGACAGGGGAAGAGAGAGACATACACACACCACAGCACCTCACCATTGACTGTGAAGCTTCCCTTCTGCATGGTGCTTCTATGTGAGTTCAAGGATTAGAACCTGAGTCTCTGGGCATAGTGAAATATGTGCTTTATGGGCTGAGCTTTCTTCTGGAACCTTTATCTCTGGTTTTCAATGCCCTCTAGAATCCTGAGGCTCTCCCATCACCCTGAACTTGAATACTACACAGACTTTCAGGCCTGTACATCATTTCCACTCATTGCCATTGATCGGCTTAAACAGAACTTGGTCAAACACTCGAGTCTCACAGAGTGAGACTCTTGCTCCAGCCCCCACCCCCATCTCAGTCATAGCACTGGGGGCACACAGGAGCTTAAAGCAAACTCTAACAGTCTTGACTCCTTCTTGATCTCTACCTATTCTGTCTAGCCTATCAGCAGTTCCCATGTGCTCTGTTCTCAGAATATATTCTGAGCTCATCACCTCCACCATCCTCACCCTGAACTGAGCTCCCAGCATCTTGAATCCACACTTCCATCTCAGTCTCAGCCTCCTAATTCCCTGTAACACATTCTCTACTTGGCAGCCAGAAAGGAAATCCCTTTTGATGAAGAAGTCAGCCAGATGATGTCAGTCCTTGGTTGAAATGTCTTGTGGCTTCCCAGCTAATCTGCAATAAAGCACAATTTCCTTCCAGGGACTCTAAGGCTCTGTGGGGTCTGGTTCTGCCTCTAAGCTCCAGAAACTTGTTGCTGTGAAAGCAGGTTCCCATTCTCCTAGAAAAGCCCCAGTGGGTTATGAGATGCTGGAGGAAAGCAGGTTCCAAAGTCCAGTGGAGTGTTATGGCTCTTCAGGAAACTCAAGTAGGCTCCCCAGCACTGAAAACTGTCATAGTAGTTGCTACAGAGAATATCAATGTAAGGGTCCTGGAGGTGACACTGGGTTAAGCATACATAGTGTGAAATCCATGTCCTCTCCCCCACCCCCCCCAGCCTTGGGTCACTGCACTGCTCCAACTCCTTCTGCCTGGGAGGAAGATCTTCAGATTTTCAAATTGGGTTTTTTTTTTTCCCTCCTCATCACTGAGGCCCCTTCACCAAGTGAGTCCCCTCGCCTTGCTGTGCTGAAATGAAGCTCACACCACTCCACCTGGGAAGTAAGAGGCCACCATAGTGTGCTGGCTGACAGCCATCACCAACCACTAGACCTCAGCAGAGAAGTCTCCGGAAGATGCCAGCTCCTGGTCATCATGTCATCCCCAGTCTTCACATTTCCCAGTTTAGGGGCAGAGATATGCTGTCCCTGACACACTTTGAATTCTTGATCTGTGAAAACAGAAGATGATGTTCTACCCCCAGGTGTAGGATAGAATTGGGGCACCACTTTCTCTAGTGAAATCACATTTGTTGTTGTTGTTGTTGTGAGACAGAAAGAAATAAATAGGGAAAGGGGAGATAGAAAGGGGAAGGGGGGAGAGAAAGAGAGAAAGAGACCTGCAGCATTGCTTCACCACTTGTGAAGCTGAACAGAGTGCACCACTGTGTGGTCTCTGAGGTAACCTTCTTCCCTTCCTTTCTATCACATTATTTTGACCAGACTAAGTTTACTGTTTATTGACTTAAGGGCTTTCCCTTCTTACTAGGTAAATCCATAAGGATGGGGCCTTTGCTGTTTTTGCTCACGGCTCACTGTATCTTTAGCACTTAAAGCAGGTCCTGCACACAACAGGTGCTAAGAACACTTTTTCTGGAGACAAACTAGTGGATGAGGACTAGGTGGGAGGCTCAGTGCCACTGCTGACAGAGTACTTTGTACCTGTCACTGAAATAGTGAACACTCTTTCTTGCAAGTCCTGTGAGAGATGCCCACCGTATACACCCTGGTCTTAGCTACAAGCTCTCAGTATATGATTGTCAGAGTAAGAGAACCTAGGAGATTTTACAGATTTGCTTCCTCATTCAACCTGCAAGTATTTCTGACCCACCTATGAAATGCCAGGCCCTGCATCAGTCTGCCAGGAGGAAGACAGGGAGATAAGCATCTACACTCAGGGGAACTGGAGGAGACCCTGACTCAGAGTGACAGGGGAAGGGGGTCTAGAATGACAAGTAGGCTTCCCAATGGGGTCACCATGGAGCAGCTGTGAACAGCAGGGGTTTGTACAAGGACTCTGTGGGTTTGGCAAAGGCTGGGTTGGAGGGCACAGGAGGGCAAGAGAGGAAGAATTGACAGACACCTGTCCTGAGTCAGGACACTTATAGACTTAGTGCTGTAGTGAAAGTAAGAGAAGGTCTGAGTGATGAGGTAGCAGAGTCATGTGGGGTAAGACAAAAATCCCAGGGTCACTTTGAGAGCTACAGGAGACTCTTACATAGGCAGCAAGCCTCTGCCTTGGCCCGGGGAAGCAGAAAAACTACGGGGAGGAGGGCCACATCAGGTGAACTCTCAGGAATGTTCTCGAGTGTACCACCCACCAGCCAGATGAGGCAGATGCTAGGATTTCTCAGTGACTTCCCAGTTCACAGGGATGTATATCTAGGACCCCATGGAAAGCAACCCTCCCTGAACCCTGCCAGCCTTCCAGAGCTGTCACTGTCCTGGGTGCTGTGGGGCAGGGAACTATAGGCTCGAACTGGCAGAAGCCCGGACCTGGGTCAGAACCAGGCTCTGCCCCTCACTGGCTGTGTAACCTCATGTAGGTTATTTTCTGTTTCTAAGTCAGTCTCCAAATTGGTAAAGGGGTAAATTAGTAATGGTAAATTGGTAAATTAGTAATGGCTCTGCCCAGGGGTGCTTTAAGGACTCAGGCTGGACACCCTGGTCAATTCCAGGCTCACACAACACAGACTTCACCCAAGCCCCCTCCTTCCAGCCAAGTAGCTGCACGTGTAGTCAGAGCTCAGTGTTGATGGGGAGCAGTGCTCTGTCTGATCTAGAGCACTTTTCTGTGGAGCCTGGCTACAGATGACTTCTCTGCATCAGACGGGAAAAAGTACTGAGAAGCAAGTCCAAAACTCAAACTGTGAGCAATTTGAGACACATATTTTTCAGTAAGTCAAGGTAAAGACTGGGGTTGAAGCAAACATCTGGCTAAGTGAACTAATGGCTTCAGAGAAAAAGGAGCCTTGCTTTGTGGAGATGGGAAAAATTATCCACTGCTGGTTTTCATTTAAGATGAAAAAAAAAAACTTATTCTATTAGCCTAAATATTGCTCTTATGTCCAATTGCGTAGAGTTTGGAATAATATTTTTCAAGCAGAACTACTGCTATTTCAAGTAATTATGATGCTAAAAGCAGTCATTTGGGGTTGAGAGAGGATCTCATCTCAGTTTCAATTCCCTCCGGTATCATTTTCTGTTACATTTGAGAAATTTCTCAATAAAGATGTCAAATCGAGAGAGGGTTTTGCTCCCTGAGGACAGAATTGGCCTCCTTCCAGGACCCAGTCACAGGCAAGCCGTTTCCACAAGAAAATTACCTCATGTGCACAAAAGAAATGGTTCAATTGTGAAAATCCAGGCAAGAAAATAGCCCTTAAGCCATCAGCCTCATTTCTCTGAGAGTGAACTCAGAATGCTTTCCAAACTGAGCTGAGCTGATTGGGATTTCACTCGGTTACACACAGACACACACACACACACACACACACAGACACACAGACACACACACACACACACACACACACACACACACACACACACACACACACGTCCAGCAGCAGCTGGAGAATGGTACAATGGGGCCAATTTGGGGAGACAAAACAAAAGACATTGCAAAAGGGCCTCCTTGTCCTAGACAGGTAACAGGTTCGGGATGATTCTCAGGGGGACTGATCAGGGTTGGCCAGAACTGCATAAAGTACAGAAACAGAGAACTTTCCAGAGCTTAACTCCATCAACAAAGACCACCATTTCCTACACTGGAGAAGGCTTCATTACACAGCACTAGCTACCCTCTTCCTACTGAGACTGAGCAAGGTTAAATGAGTCAATAAATCAGGCCTGGAGAATAACTCCTGTGGATCATGCACTGCTTTGCCAGGCATGTGATCCAGGTTTGAGTCCAGCCCCCACCACGTTGAAGGAAACTTCATGTTGTGGTCTCTTTCTTTCATCCTTCCTCTGTCTCTGAAAAAGAAAATTGAGCCAAGAGGTCTGGCTATGAGATTCAGGAAAAGGCTGGCACTGGAAGCAAGAAGGTGAGTACAAACCCTTCCATGGAGAGGAAGGCCATGGAAGGCCTTCCATGCTGTCACTTCCTCCATGTTGTCACTTGTTGCCAGGTCCACACTGAGATGCAGGGAAGAGGTGACTCTGTCCTCTGTCCTCCTCTGTCCCGGGGCTTGGGGGTCCCCACTCTGGCCCTCCCGTGGCTGTGGCTCCCCCATGAATTAAGGAGTTTGGGGGAGTCATGTGCATCTGGTACATATATCCACACTTCTAGAACACCACGGGGGTCTGAGAACCTAAAATCCTCTGTCCATATGGCCCCAGGCTGTCTGTTGTCAGATAGGCAATGGTTATAGGGAAGGTGGCATGGGGTACATTGGCTAGAGCCTGACTCCTGAGATCATGGTGTCCTCATGCTGCCTGGGGGTGTCGGATGGAGCCAGAGGTGAAGAAGAGCAGGTGCTGCCTATGCCCCTACTTTCTGGCCCCAAAATCCAGTAGTCCTACATTCTGAATTCCAGTCATACCTTCTAGCTCATCAGGGAGGGTTATTTGTCAAGGTAGAGGAGACTGAACAATCTAGTTCTGAAGCTTTGCAATGATAATAAAACACTCAGCCATGTGGGGTCTGCCCTCCTGCCCCTCAAATGGCACACATGTCAGGGGCCCAGTGACTATCTGATCCTGGAAGGACTGACTGACTGATTTTATTCATTTATTTTTTTAAACAGGAGCACTGCTCAGCATTGCTTATATGGTGGTGGTGGGGGGCTGAACCTGGGACCTCAGAGCCTTAGGCATGAGAGTCTTTTTGTAGAACCATTATGCTGCCTTCCTAGAGATATGGCTGATTTTGATGTGATATTTGATAGCATTGAAACACTGACAAATAATTCATTTAAAATCATGTTGAAGATAATAATAAGCTCTGTGGGCAGAAATCACAGGCTTTGCCAGCTAGATAAAGGTTATGGGCTCTTGGCTGATAAAGACACTGTCTGCACAGCTCTCTAGATCTGCCTCAAGTTCAATTATCACAGTGACTCTGACACAGATCTCACTGACCCCACCTGTAGTGAAGGGAACTGAAGCTCTTGGAGTGGGGTTTTACTCTATTCACCAGTCATGCATGACTTGATGCTAATCTTTTTTTTTTTCTACCAAGGTATTGCTGGGGCTCAATCCACCACTCCTAAAAGCATTTTTTACTTTTACTTCTTTTTCCTTTCTAGTTTTTGTGTTTGTTTGATAGGACAGACACATGCAGACCTGCTTCACCACTTGTGAAGCATCCCCCCTGCAGGTGGAGATGGGGGGACTTTAACACGGTAATGTGTGTGCTTAACAGGGTGTGCCACTGTCCTTAGATGCTAATCCTTAGATGCTAATCTTTAAGCTCCACGTTCAGCTTCTCTATTTTTTTTCTCTTCTAAAGATGAATTTATTTTAAGAAGAGATCAGAGCACTTTCCAGTACTGGCATATGGTGGTGCTGGGGATTGAACCTGTGACCTCTGGGGCCTCTGGCAAGTCTGGTGTGCTACCTCCATGCTATGTCCCCAGGCCCCAGTTTCCTCTTCCAGTTTTACTCATTTTAGCAGGTATTTCTCAAGCCTGTATGTGCCACACTGTGTCTGTGCTCTGATGCCTGCATAAAGGAGACTCCCAAGGCTCTGGAAGTTGAAGTATGAAGAAAGGACAGGAGCCAGTATTTGCTGTCTCTCCAGCCAGAGCTCTGTCTTAAGAAGGAAACAAACAAACAAACAAACAAACAGCGCCCCCACAAAAAGAAGCCTGCTGGGAAGGGTCTGCTTGCAGTTAAACGCAGAGAGAGGAGCAGCAGAGAGTCTTTTCTTGGCTGCCATATGTGTGAGTGAGTGCTGTGGGGAGCTGCAATCTGTGCTCAGAGCTGCCGGCGAGGGGTGTGTGTGTCCCATCCAGCTCTCTAAGTGGGTCCTTGTCAAGAGATAGCGGTGAAAACTACGTGCAAACAAAGATGTGCACAGGTCTTCCTGCAACAGGCTGGGCCACCAGGGAGTGAGGGCAACATGTCTGCCCCTTGTGGTAGCAGAGGATGGAACCAGCCCACCTTCATGGCTCCAGGCCGGGCACACTGTTCAGCACCAGGTCCTAGCCCACACTGGCACCACTTCCTCACAAGGACCTGTAGGACAGGGGCCGCAAGTCCATTTCTCAGGCAAAGACACCAAGGCCCAGGGAAGACATCATTGATCTAATGGTGGGTAGGGCCAAAGGTAGGGGAGGAGTCCAGAACTGCAGGCTGCAGGTCTGCCCTGTGACCATGGCCACTGGGGCTGTTGGTTCTGCCTTTGTGGATGAATCAGCTACTGACATGCTCCATCTCCAGCCTCTGAAAGGGGCGCAAGCAGCCATCAAGGTGTAGTGCTTAGCTGTTGGGCAAGTGAAACAACTGGATGGTAGATACTTAGCTTGGTGTCTGTAACAAGCAAGGCAGAGCAGGCCAGGTCTTTACAATCTAATCAGAGACTCTGCCTGTCCCATGCACCCCGCCACCACTTTCTTCTCCCACCTAGAACAGCCATACCCCACATCCTCATTCTGATTTCTGAGCTAGCTGTGCCCTAGGAACCCAGAAACCTGTTCCCCAAGCTTTGGAGACTTGCTCAGTGCCACCTCCTCTTTGAAGTCTAGAGGACTTGGCTTCCCCTCCCCTCCTTGCAGGAGTAGCTCTCCATAGGTCCCCCAGGCTCAAACAGCTTGCTGTCCACACCTCCACTGCAGTGCTTAGTTTGGGGTGCAATGACATGCTCACAGGTCTGTTTTCCATCACAAGTTCATCTGAGAGCCAGCACACATTAAACAAAACCAGTCGGGAAAGTCTAAGGCAAACGCACTGCTAAGAGGGAAAGTTCCAGAAACTCAGGAGGCCATATACCAGCAACCAGTGGGCACCGTGGACGGTCTGCCAAGCCCTTTAGGAAACATTGACTCAAAAGATCCCCCCTCCCACCACACACACACACACACCCTATCCTGGACACACAAGTTGAAATAATATTTTGGCCCAGTCATTCTGTTTCTGTGAAGTACCTGGGACACAACTGGGAAAGGAAGAAAATAAAAGTTTAGGTCCAGAGTCACCTGTGAATTCTGATAGGAAATAAACACACAGACTAAATACCCAACCACAGAAGAGTAGCCAGATCTCCTGGAATAATAGCTACGAAGTGCCAGTTACCTGGCTTCATGGTGATATACGATTCTTACTGAACACAGCATGGTGTAGCTGGTAGCACATCTCTGAGGCACAGTGGGGAAGACGGAGGTCAGAGGTCAGGATGACAGCCTCAGGTGCTAATACTGACAGCGCTGAACCTTGCATGCCGGCCAGCTGCCTGGACATTGGCTTGGCAACTGCCCACAGCTACTCCTAAAACACTCCTGCCAGCAAGTAGCCATGCTGATAAAGTGCCCACACTCCCACTAAACCCACAGCTCCCACTCTCCACCCCCTACCACCTGATCCAACTGCTCTGCTCCAGGACACTCTACAGCCAGTAGCAAGAGAGAGATCTTCAGATCACGGCTGTATTTTAAGCACTTAGGGTCTGGAGAAATAGCTCACTAGGTGAAATGTATGCCATGCCATATGCACAGTCCAGGTTCAAGTCCCAACACTGCATGGTAAGTGCTATGGCACTGGAGAAAGCTCCAGTGCTGGGGTCTCTCTCTCTCTCTCTCTCTCTCTCTCTCTCTCTCTCTCTCTGTTGCTGGGTGAAAAGGTGAGCTGGCACAATGAAGACGCAAGAGGCACCAGTTCTGACAAAAACTGAGGTGTTTGGGACACAGAGAAAGAGAGTGCCCAGCTATGTATACAGGCAGAGAGGTGACTGTGATCCCAGAGCAAGCAGGGGGACATCTACAGACTGGAGAGAGGACACAGAAGGAAAAGCAGACCTGCTAACACTTGACCCCGAATGCCTTGATCTACCCTCCAGAATGTCCATATGATAATTTCCTGTTGTTCTGCACCCCTAGCCTCCAACCAACACAAAGACACAAACAACACAAAGAATGCCCAGGCGTCCTCAGCTGTGAACTGGAGCTGTGGCACAGGAGGGGGTGCCGGGGGCAGGCAGGCTGCACCCCTCAATCACTCACCCAGGCAGTTGTGGCCGTCGTGTGCCAGCATGAAGCCATCAAAGCAGGTGCACCTGTAGTTCCCAGGGATGTTGATGCACTCGTGCACACAGCCCCCGTTGTAGTAGTCATTCTCACACTCGTCAATGTCTGCAAAAGGAGGAGCAGGACAGGAGTCAGAGCCAGAGCCTGGGGTCCCCTATGTCCCACTGCTGAAGCCACCAAGACATGAGTGTTGAGGGCTTGGCTCCGAAGGTATTCACCACAGTGCCTGCTGGGGGCTGGGCGCTAGAGATTACAGAAAAGAAGGTTCTGGCTCTTGGCCAGGCTGGCCGCCACCAAGCAGGGCAGGCTGTGTGCCAGGCACGTGTGGAGTGCCTTCCAGCTCCCAGCACAGGGAGGTGCCCAACCCTGCTTCCTCAAAAGCCACTTACCACTCACAGAAGAAGGGATTCTGCTGAAAGTCATTCTCTCTCTCTTACACACACACACACACACACACACACACACACACACACACACACACACGCCCAAGTGACCATTTTCAGCCAATTTCGAAGCCTCCCAGATATAAAAACTCATGATTTGTGAAGCAGGAGGCTTAAATAAGATAAACTTTGCCCCCCCCCTTTTGAACCAGAGCACTGTTCATCTCTGGCACATGGTGGTGCAGAGGATTGAACCTGGAATTCCCAAGTTTGGGGCATGGAAGTCTCTTGAATAAAAGCACTGTGCTATCTCTCTGGTCCAAAGTAAACTTTAAATACCACCAATGAGTAAGACTCTGGAATGATGGAAAGGTCTGTTTAGTCTCCCCACAGCAGCGTGTTAAGCTGCCAGTTCTACTGTTACAGTCCTTGTGATAACAAAGGCTTCTGTCTCATAAACAATGACCAGTAGCCTTTGTAAAGGTCATCCTTTTTTGCTGTTTTGAGTCATTTTTCAACATTTCCCAACGAGGGGTCAAAGAGCTATCTGTTCTAGAGTCTCAGGTTGGAGTGACCTTGGAGCTTAGGAACATGTGGGGTTAACATTCAACAAGCTGTTTCTATGCTCAAGTCCTGCTCCAGAAGCCATGTCACTAACCCTCCAGTCCCTACACTGACTCAGGGATGGTGACACCATCACTGTTAATCTGGGTTTACAAGGGCCCTAAAGAAACCCAGACACACAGCCTGGGACGTGGCACAGTGGGTAAAGTATTGGACTCTTAAGCGTGAGGTCCCAGGTTCAAACAGCAACATTGCATGTGCCAGAATAATACTCCAGTCCCCAAAGAAACAAAATAAATGTAAAGACTTGACCAAAGCTGGCACATACCTAAGAAGCGGTACAGGCAGAATGGCAACCAGTGCAGCCTGGTCCAGGAGCCTAAGGAGGCCCTAAAGCAAACGGTGTCTCTGAGAGTGTGGAGGAGGTGGGCGGGGTCACAGGCAGGCCCATCAACATGGTGTGTGTGTGGGGGGGGTACCTCCCATCTCCTTTCTGCCTGGGTTTTGGCCTCTTTTGCTCGCACCTCCCCAGGGCTCATCCTTCTCAATCTCCATCCACCCTGACCTCCTCGGGGCCAGTGGAGAGATAGGGGTGCTGTCCATGTGAGGGGAGAACCCGAGTGAAAACAGAAACCCCCAAACTGGCAGGATGCAGGGTCTGCCAGGTGCAGCCTGCTCCTGGTGCCCACCCACCAGCCACGAGGCCCAGGGCTGCATCTGGGCAGCCAGGTCAACTCTGCAGGTCACCTGAATTGTTTTTAACCGTTCTGTTTAATGCACTGATAAATGTTAAATAGCATGAAGAGGGCAGGGTTAATAGACTGTATGAAAGCATACGTGCATTTATAAAGACTAGACTGTCAATGGCTTCCCAATTTCTGCAGCCCTGGCCTTTGTTACAGAGTCCCCAATACATACAATCCAACTGCTTGCCCTGCCCCTCACCCCATTCACACACTCCAAAGGCAACTCTGCCCACATCAGCTTACATGCCCTACCCTGGTGAACAGCATGTCTCCACTGCATTTAGTCAATGACTAAAGCATGCCTTTGGTCTCCACACTTCTCAAGATCAGTCTCCCTATCTGTCACCTGGTTTTGCTCCCTGTCATCACAGGCACCACTTTTCATGTGATTGGAACCAGCAGCCTCTCACACTGTCCCTCCCTCCTTTCCTCCATTCAGATAGATGACTCAGATGCCCCAGGGAAGGTGGCTGGGCCTAAGTCTAGGGGTTAGGAGTGGGGGGGGGGTAGAGGCTGACCACTCTAAACCAAATAGCACATGGCCTTAACAATTGCCACTGGCCACAGACTGGGCACATGACTGAGGGGAGACTGAGGGGAGGGACACAATTCTAAACTTGGGTAAGGGAATTCTCTTTTTCCCCAGCTCAAGTTGTCTCTCAGTAGCAAGTATGCCCTTAGGAGCATACACCCACCCTTCTCACTTTCACACCATCATCGGGAGGAGGTACTTTAGCTTTCATTTTATGGTAGAAGAAACTGAAGAGCAGAGAGAGGCGTTAGGGTTAGGGCTAGTTAGGCTCCAGGTCACACAGTAAATGGCAGGGCAGAGATCCCTACCAGGTCTTTTAGTCTCAGAGGCCTGGGTCTTTTATAGTAAGTTGGGATGCCATGATAGGCCAGGTTTCTGCAAGGTTTTGTCTGACTTTCCACAAAGTAGAATGCACCTATTTGATAGCTTATTTTCTTGCATCTGGGCAAGCTCAAAAATTTTTTTTTCTATATAAATTAATAGTAGCAGGGCTCCCAGTTGCCCCCTCCCTCCAAAAAAAATCGCCAAATAACTGAATTCTATCAAATAGGAATGTTCTACGTTTGGATAGTGAGAGAAACATGTTATTCTATCCTTGGCACATCTGCGCTGTATAGTGGAAACTACGAACAGATCGTCTAAACACCCACTCACCTCACCCTCTCATCTGTTCACTACTTTGCATCCTCTCCCATCCTTTCTCATACATACATACCTATATGTCTAGTCAGCCAGACTTCCATACATCTATTTATCTAAATACCTGTCTACCACTCTCTATCCAATCATCTAAGCCACTCTATAAGCTTCTTACTCAATAATACCAACCATTCCTCCATTGGTCTCTGTGCTAAAAGCTGATCTATCTAAATCTCCAGTCAGCTGGCCAGCCTTTCATTTACTCAATCATCTACTCACCTACCCATTTTTCTAGTTAGACCTCCAAATCTAAATATGCATCTATCCATCTAAATGATCAGCTAGACGCCCACCCTACTTGCCTACATATTCATTCATTTAAAGGTTCACTCATCCAACCCATCTGAATGCCTTTCCGTCTATTCTTTGATGCAAATATCCACCCATCTATTCAAACACATACATCCAAACACCTATCCATTTATCCATTTCTTTAGCCAAACACTCATTCACCCATCCATCTATACAAACATCTATTCATCTACCCATGAATTTCTTCAGATATCATCCATCCAAATGGCTTGCAAAATACACCTTGTTAGACTTTTAAAAAAGAGTAAGATGTTAAGATAAAGATACAGAAATTAAGGTTGAAGAATAAACAAACTCTGGTGAAAACATAGAGAAATAGACCTGAGGCTGGGGAGGCAGCATAACTGTTATGCAAAAAAGACAGTCATGCCTGAGGTTCTGAGGTCCCAGGTTCAATCCCTAGCACTGCCATAAGCCAGTGCTTCCCCTTTTCTCTCTCTCTCTCTCTCTCTCTCTCTCATTAAAATGAATAAATATTTAAAGAAATAGATTTGACAGCTGCAGCATAGTTTCAAAAGGCAGGCTGAATATGGCCCTGGGCTTCTGCGCAACCAAAGCAAAGGAGATAGTTCATTGTTGATTCACTGCCTCCATAAAATTCAACCAAATCAGCTGTTTTAATGGTGATACAGTCTGAGAAAAATGTCTCTCCCCCGACTAGAATAATCATATTCCTTAATTTGCCTGGTATAGTGCCAGCTTATTACTGCACTGGATGTAATTTGTGTGTATGTGACACAAGAGCCTTGTGCATACATGACTTCACCACTCCCAAGCCAACGTTTTTTCATTCTTTTTATGTAAGAGTGAGAATGGGTGTGGGGGGCAGAGAGAGAAAAAGAGAGAAAGGGAGACACCACAATGCAGAGCTTGTCCCGGTCCTGTGACAATCTCATGTAATGCTGCGGCTCAAACCCAGGTCTTGTGCATGGCAAGGCATGCACTCTAGCAGCGGAGCTATTTCTTGGGAGAAGGTGATCCTTAGAGAACTAAATGGGGAGGGGATGTCACCTGAGTCTTTATTGTCATTTCCAGGGTCCGTACCAACCCCTGGGGGCTGAGGGATGGGTTGAGGGTGGGGGTAGGGGTGGAGGAGAAACCATGCAGGACAAAAGACCTGACTGAGGATGATAAGCCCAACAGCTTGCCATGGAGATCTTGCTCCTTCTCCAGCTTGGATTTTTTTTTTTTTTTTAAATTTTAATAGGGGCTGGGTGGTGACACGACCCGTAAAAGTGCACAAGTTACAAGCGCCAGGACCTGGAGTTTCAAGCCCCTGGTTCCCATCTGCAGTGGGAAAGGCTTCAAAAGCTTGGGGCAGGCTACAGATGTCTCTTTTTATCTCTCTCTCCCTCTATCTGACCCCCACCACCCTATTTCTTTCATAATTCTAAAGAATAAGAAGGAGAAGAAGAAAGGAAGGGAGAAAGAAAGAAAAAGAAAGGAAGGAAGATAGAAAAAAAAGTGGGGGGGGGAGGAGAAGGTCACCAGGAGTGGGAGATTCATCAAGTAGGCACTAAGCCCCAGTGATGACCCTGGTGAAAAAAAAAAAGGATTCTATTTACTTTTCTATTAATGAGAGGGGAGAGGGAGGGGGGGAGGGGGGGAGGGAGGGAGGGAGGGAGAGAGAGAGAGAGAGAGAGAGAGAGAGAGAGAGAGAATGAGAGAGAGAATGAGAATGAACCAGAGCATCACTGTGGCATATGAGATGCTGGGGACTGAACTCCAGACTTCCTATTTGCAAGTCCAGTGCTGTAGCCACTGGGTCGCCTACTGGGCCATTGGCTTTAATTAATTTTCTTTAATGAAAACTCAGTCTCCTGTAGAAACAGCCATGACATCCAATAGACGTGAAGACAGAGCAAGTAGCACGAGAGCTGTTCATGGGGCGGGCAGTGTTGCAGGGAGGGGACTCTGAAACGTCTCACAGGCCCTCTTTTTCCTGTATTAGATGCACAGCATGCACTCAGCTGTGGGTTTGTGTCAGCTGTACTGATTTGGAACCCAGATGGGGTGAGGTCAGTCTTAAGTCCAAATTGATTCTCTCTGCCCCATAAAACATATAGTTATTTTTTGACACCTAGGTTCTAAGAGATCCTGTTACCATGAGTCAGAACTCCATCTCTTCATTTGAATACCATTCTAGGGCATCCCCCTGCCTCCCAAATCATGGCTGACCTGGAAGGGCTCTCAAAATGAGGATTTCCCCCCCACATCCCACATTCCCCATACTCAGAGACCACAGAGGAACAGCTCTTCTCACTCCAGGGATTGGCATCTCTCCTGGTTTTTTTTCAATGGTAGCAGCAGACACGAAGCTCCTTGACAAAGCCCCCTCCCCAGGCTGGGAGCTAGCTCCTTTGTCTGGGGGATCTGGGGGAAAAAATCCTGCACTTGCAGATCAGGCAAGCATTCTGCAAGAGATGTGTGGCTTAGGAAGTTGAGTCCTTATTGGTGAATAAATCTTAATCCGGCTTGTTGGCTAATTACACTTGAGGAAAGGGAGGCCCAAGGGGCCACTGGGCAGGAAGGATTAAGCCCCTGTGGCACAGGGGCTAAACTCTGGGCCTGAGTAATTACGACTGAGTAATGAGACAGGAAAGCCAAGGACCCCTGGCATCCGTGATCAGGCCTCCCCTGCTGCGGAGACAATGCCAGAAGTGAGCCCGGTGGTTAATTATGGGAAAGGTCAAAGGTCACACAAAACCAACCAACACACACACACACACACACACACACACACACACACACACACCCCTCCCTACTTTTTCATTCTGAGCTGGAGCACAATGACCATGGCTCAGCCAGAGGGTGGGAAGCTCCCGCTTGCTCTCCCTCCACACCCACATCCCCAGGAACCAAGAGCACCGTGGGGTTCAAACTGCTTCCTGATCTCTCTCAGTGGCCCTGTGGCCCCATAACCCCATGCCAGGCACAGACCCAGGGCCTCACACTCCTGTTCACATTGTGGTCTCTGCCAGGAGCTGCTTTCCCTTCCCAGATAGAGGTCCGGCACCAAATATTCCCTGACTTCTGCTGATGCCTTAGCAGATACAACTCCTCCCCACCTTTGGGTCCTGCAGCACCCCCTGGAATAGATGCTCTGTCCTTTCACTTGTCTGAAATGGAAGCCCTGGATTCCATGAGGCATGAATTGTGTCCTGTTTAGTCCTGAATTGTTCATGGATGGTTCACAAAGGTATGCTCCACAGTGGATGAATGAGCGATCATCATGATCATATCATGATCATAGTGTGTATAAGGCCCCTTGCTCACAACCATCCTGAGATGGTTGAGTGCTGAGGTGCCAAGTGGTAGCACATCTGGTTAAGCACACAGGTCACAATGCACAAGGACCTGGGGTTTGAGCACTGTCCCCTGCCCCCATCTGCAGGGGGAAAGCTTTGAGAGTGGTAAAACAATGCTGTAGCTGTCTCTCTCTCTCTCTCTCTTCCTATCACCTCCTTCCCTCTCAATTTCTGGCTCTCTCTATCTGGAAAAAAAAAAAGAAGTGGGTACACATGGCTGTACTTGACTGTAAGAGAGAATGAGGTTCAGAGATGCTACCTGCCCATGTCAGTCTCCCAGCCAGGTAGATCAGTCACAGGCTCCCATGCAAACACAGTTTACAGAAAAGGCAGGAAGACCAAGACAGAAAGCAGGTACATGGCCTCCCAGAGTTGGGCATGGGGGGGTGTAGGTTAAGGGATATAGAATTTATTCTGGGGCTGGAAAACAGGCTCCCAGATCAGCACAGGTGATGGAGGCTCAACTATGTGTTGACTGTGTACCTGAAATGGGCCAACTGTGTGGTATGTGAATCATATTTCACATATGATTCATATCATATAGATATATTGCTTCCAGGGTTATTTCTGTGGCTCAGTGCCTACACTATTTCACTGCTCCTGGTGGCCATTTTTTCCTTTTTTTTTTTTAATTAGATAGGACAGAGAGAAATTGAGAGAGGAGGGGGAGCTAGGGAGAGAGAAAGATAAGACACCTACAACCCTTGCTTCACCATTTGTGAAGCGATCCCCCTGCAGGAGGGGAGCCAGGGGCTTGAACTAGGATCCTTGTGCTTTGTACTATGAGAGCTTAACCTGGTGCGCCACCACCCGGCCCTCATATCATATCTTTAGTTGTTTTCTTTTCTTTAAGTTAACATAGCTGGTGCTCTCCACTGAGTCGATAGGAATTGGGGCCTTGCCTGAATTTAGGGAGCTCCATGAGGGTGCTCACTCTAAGCTGAAGTCACATGCTGCCTGCTCAGTGTGGGCTTCAATGGGGCATGTGGCTCCTGAGAAGTGGATAGAATTCCCACATCAAACGGAAAAGACAGGGCCTACTTCTCCTCACTCCCTTCCTCCCTCACAAATATCTGGTCCCTCCCTTCACTGGGGACTGTCCCAACTCTGTCTCTAGGCCAGATCGATACTGAAGTGACCCAGTCCATGGAAAATCAGGCTGTCAGAGTTGGGGGTGAGGACACAGGGAGGGGGGCTGCCAGGCCTCCAGCAACAACTAGGCCGCTCTTCTAAACCCTTAGTAAAAGACAGGCTGGGGACAGGTCCCAGCTCCCTGTCCCAACCCCTACCACGTCAGCAGGAAGATCAGAAATACGTGGTCAACTAGAAGCCTGAGCTGCAACCTAGTATGGGGACAAAGGGTGCTAGAGCCCCACTAGAACATGACCAGAACTAACAAAGGGGTTTCCAAGACCAAAGTGGGGTGGGGGGTGGGGGGTGGGACCTAAGCTGCTCATCTTAACAGCAATCCAAGGACTGGAGCTCAAAACTCATGGCACAGGCTTCTCACTGAACCACAAGGCTGCCAGGGAATCTGGTGACAGTGGCTGGATTTTTATTCATTCATTCTCTCTCTCTCTCTTCCTGTCCCTCTCCTTTTCCCTCGCCCCCCCTCCACTTAAGAGTTTTTGGACAGGTGTGGTCTAAAGGGAGGGAAGTTGACCTCATATCAGGCCCAATGGGCTGTTCCCTGATCATAGAACAAGGAAACGGGATTCAGAGAGCTTGGGTGACTAGCCCAAGGTTCCCCAGCTTGTCAGAGGCAAAGCTGAATGTGGAACACAGGCTGGTTCCAGGCTCCACCCTCAGGCTGGTTCCAGGCTCCACCCTCATAACCTTGATACAAACACCTGGAGAATTCTGCATGTCTCAGTGATGGAGGGAGTGGCACAGAGGGTCAAGCTATTTTGCTGCCCTCTGCCCTTTGTTGTTGTTTGTTTTGTTTTGTTTTTTTTCTGAGCTAGAATCTTAGCCTTGTACACTTTCACCACACCTGGGCCAGCTTTTTCATTCAGATAGATGAGAAGTGAGAGAAACAGAGACCGCAGCCCATAGCATCAGGGTTTCCCTCAGTGCTGTAGTGTCTTCCATGTGGTGCTAGGGTTTGAACCTGGGCCTTGTGCCTGACAAGGTACCTGCCCTACTGTGTGGTGAGCTAGCTTTCCAGGTCCCCTCTCTTCATCTATACAAACACCTATGGCACCCTGCCCCACTCCTTCAGCCCAATTCATGACCACCGGAGCTGTCAGCCCAGAGCAGGAGAATGGCTTGCACAGAGACCAAGACACATCACATGGAGACAGCCCTGTGTGTCTACACTCCAGCCAGGACTGGGTCCACCTGCACAGCTGCCACTGGGAAGGAACAAGCAAGTGACAGTCCAGCAGGAGCTGTCCTCCTAAAACAGTGACTATGAACTCAGAGACACTTGTGTCCTGCAGCAGAGCCCGGGCCAGCTGCAAGTCATGCTGCCTAACTGCACCCCCACAGGTCAAACTGTTCTTGGTCACCCCTATGGTGAGGGACCCCTTAAAGAAGCTGCTTACCAGGGTGCCCAAAGGATCCCTGAACTTCGTGGTGGTCACCCACTAATGCCTGAGGGTGGTCAAGGTCACACAGGGTGGATCCTGGATCTCCACAGACCTACATCAAACTCTGGTCCTGTGAACTCGATACCAGCAGGCCCAGAGGTGGCACAACGGCATCCTGAGACAGGAGTGGGGCAACCCCTGCACAGTGGCCATTCTCAACAACATTACCCAGCTGAGTCAGCCAGCCAGGTCTTCAACTCTCCCTTCCTGGGACTGCAGCCCAGGCCCATCTGGAGGATTCCCTCCAACCCTACCCCCCAGGCCCCCTGACCTTGTCCTCTTTCTCTCAAGGCCTTGGGGGAAGGCCTCCATCCATTTCAGTAGCATTCAAAGGTCCATAGTTTATTTTATTAGAAATAATGGGACGCTTTTTTCGTTTTCTTCTTTCTGGTTTGCATTCCTCCCATGGAAAAGCAAATATAGCCACTGTGGTTAAGAAGTAGCTGAGAGAAGTTGAAAGGGCCCAGATGATGGGGCAGAGAAGGATCTGCTGCCTGAGGAGCAGGGAGAGCTAGAGGCAGAGGGCCTGGGACAGAGACCCTCCATCCAGTAGAGAAAGCAGCTCAGCCTGCAGGCATTGGTGCCACTTTCCAGACTCTTGTCCATTGGCTCTCCTATGCTGAGTTGATTCACAGGCACATGCCTGTGGGGAAGAAGAACAGAGGCTCAGGAAGGGCAAGCTGCTTGTAAGACTGACAGCAGAGACCTAAGTAGATTTCTGTGCCCTTGCGCCAGAGCTGGTTGCCACGCTCCCTCCCTCAGCCCATCTCTGGAGGATACTTCTGGAAGCCCTCTCCCATCTGCCTCCTCAGGAAAGGCTACTTTCCAGCACTGACTGGGATCTGTGCTCCCATGGCGGGATCTGGATCCCATGGGATCTGTGCTCCCATCTGCACCTTGTTAGGATCCTGTCTTCTTCCTTTCTCCATCTCCCCCACCAGTCAGACCTCTCCTGCCGCCAGCCCCAGCATTATGCTTGGCTCAAAGGAGGAACTGCTCAACTACTCCCCGTGCTCAACCTAACCTAATCCCGCACACACAGATTGATAGTCCAAGTCTTGGGGAGGATGGCTGATGGGTGCTTCAATGCCCATGCTGGGAGCTTTTTCTCTGAACTTCTGGGAGTATGAACACAGGCTCCAGGAAGGCTGTACTCTATAGCAGAGCCGGGACCAGTTTGCAAGCCAGGTTGCCTAATTGCTAGCTGACAACACCCTGGAATTTGAAGTCACATCCAATTTCTTCCTGCCCGCTGATCTGGGGGACTCTGGGGCTTTCATCTTGAGCAGGGCACACGTTAGTGCATATAATTGCACGTTTTAAGACCCAAAGAATTTCCCCTCTTCCCCCCACAGCCCAGCCCACCTCCAGCTGCCTTTCCTGAAGTCGGACTTTATATGGGGTTTCAATAAAGTGTAATAACAAGAATGAAAATGATTTAATAGGGTCATAGACACTATTTCCTAAGAAGGCCAATTGGTTTTAAGGTAGTTGTTTTTTTCTTCCTTTTTTTTCTGATGTTAAACTAAATGGATCAGTGGGTGTGTTATTAGGAGTTTTGTTAAAATACTTAATGGCATGCCCTGTAATTTACCTAACTTCAGCGGTTGACAAGTAGACCCTGGGGATATAAAATTCAGGAAGTGACTATTTATATTAATTACATACATGCTAATTTTGTGATCTCTGATGCCCAAAAGGTTGTCATTTTTTTCCTTCTTACAAAAAAGGGGAAAATAGTAATATATTTGATAGACTGTGGCCAAAACAAAATGTAATTTCCCCCAAAGAGTTTTAATTACAGTGTTTTGGAAGAGACTTGAGTTGGAACTTGCAAGTGGAATAAACCACTTGAACAAATAGCCTAAAAATTAAGTACACATCGAAGGGGTGATGTACATTACTGGTTCAGACTAAACAGTGATTATCGAGAGGGTCTTAGTTATTTAAACAAGCCATTTGAAGGCAGTTTACTTCTCGTTTGGGACCTGGTCCTCATTATAAATGAGAGCTTTTAATTAAGATTAGTAAAACCCAATTCAAGCTATAATTTGGTCCTTTCCCTTAGCAAATGTCTATGAAAACAAAGCAATTAAGGTGAAATGAGTTGAAGCCCTTAAGTGTGTGTGTGTGTGGTGGTGGGGGGTGAGATGCCCCCTCCTCACCCTGTTCATCAGATCCAGCACAAACAGGCCTAATTCAGACCAGGAGGCCAGTACAAGACTGGCTGTTAGCTGCAGAGAAACACGTGCACATGGGACCTGGTGAGCTGGGGATGTGCTGGCTTAGCAGCATGAAGAGGGGAGGGGCTGTGGCAGATTAGAACATGCAAAGGGCCTGACAAGTTGGAGGAGCTAGAAGAGCACAGTGAGGCCAGGGAATGCACAGGGAGGGCAGGATAGAGTGGCAGCAGCTCAAAGAGGTTAGCGGAAGCTGGCTGAGTCCAAGGCAGCATCAGTGTCCAGTTACCTAGGTAGATGATACATTTGGCAATTCTTGCATTCATAGTGCCCAGTTTAGAGGAGCTGGTGGCCACAAAGTGGAGTTTTAGACACAGGGATGTCCCAAAACAAAGGGGCTCCTTACACTAGGTTCAGATAGGCTGATGGGGCAGGGTTAGAATCCAGGTCCTGCCACTACTCAGCTCAGTGACCTGGCAGGAGACTGACCTCCCTAGGCCCTGTTTCCCCAGCCTAACTCTGTAACTGGTCCATTCCAGCCTTCCTTCAGTGAGTCCCTTCCTCACTAGGACCTTGACTTCCTTGTCTGTAAAAGCTTGAGTGTGGGAAGCACTGGGTGGCCTTTCCTGATATCCTGGGGGGTGACGATGGTGCCTTACTGTCCACTGACACCACCCTTGGGCTCTTCTCTAAGTGAAGCTACACAGGCTATCATGATCATGTGGCATGAACTCTGAGGGAAGGATGTTCACAGATGACAGGTAACTTGCCTGGGAGGAACATGGGAGGCTTCCTGGAGGATGACCTCTGGGCCTCGCCTACCCATCCTTTCTTTCTACAGGGGACCTGAGCTGAACAGCTCTGCAAGGACCCTGTCCTTGAGCCTACATTCTAGGGGGGCACTCAGTGGAACCGAAGCTGAAACAAGTGCATATGCATCTGGTGAGGCAGCGAGGAGGAGCAGCCATCTGTAAAACATGGGGCGGGGGGCTACTCCTTACCACCTTTAAATTCTCTCCAATTCTGCACAGCCAGGAGTGTACCTACATTAATTCTGATTATGTCCAAATGACAGTCATCAAGAAAACACTTATTTGGGGTTTGGGAATAGCTCTTGGGTGGAGAGCACACTTGAGGACCCGGGCTTGAGCTCCTGGCCACCACATGAGAGCACCACGCAGAAGGGAAGCTTTTCATGATGGTGGAGCAGTGCTGTGACATGTCTCCCTCTCTCTGTCTCTATCTCTCACCCTGTATCTGGAAAGAAAAATCCACTGGAAGTGGTAGAATCATAAGGGCATTAAGCTCCAGCAAAGTCATGAACAACAACAACAAAATAATGTGAGGGCTGGGTGGTGATGCAACAAGTTGAGCATACATGTTACAAGGTGCAAGGATCTGAGTTCAAGCCCCTGAGTCCCACCCGTAGAGGGGGAAGCTTCATAAGCAGTGAAGCAGTGCTGCAGGTGTTTCTAGTGCTGCAGGTATCTCTCTTTCTCTCCGTTTCTCCTTCTCCCTTCCTTCTGTTTCTCTCTGTCCTATCAAATGTTTAAAAAGGTACTTTTACCTCAGGTTTGCTCAGACTATTTCCCTCTATTTCCAGCAGTGTTGTGTTGACCACATGGGGCCTGAGTTTCCCCAAACACAGCTTCCTGGGGTCCCCAGTCAAGCTCAGTGTGCACTGGCCACATAGTATAATGGCTTTAAAAGCATGGGAAGAATCCACCTTAGGATGAGGGGGACACACTTCGGGGTGTGCTAGTGGGGTTTTCACAGCCAAAAAGAGTTGCATGGTGACACAGCGAAAGGATCAAAGGTTCAGATGGCCATCACTGGCGTTCCTACAACCTGGGTCCACTTCCTGAGAACCAGGGAGCCTAAAGGGAGCCATGTTCTCCCAGAATGTTTTGCTGAGAATCGGTCCTCCTGTGTTATCACATTAAACAACTATGTCTATCAGATCTGTGAGCGAGATACAAGGCTCTATCCCCCCAAAACTCCAACCTTTCACCACTTCTTGAGAACCAGGGAGCCTAAAGGGAGCCATGTTCTCCCAGAATGTTTTGCTGAGAATCGGTCCTCCTGTGTTATCACATTAAACAACTCTGTCTATCAGATCTGTGAGCGAGATACAAGGCTCTATCCCCCCAAAACTCCAACCTTTCACCTGCTTGTAATCTGTGTATCCAGGAACCCTGAGAAGAAACATCAGTTCCATCTACAGAGGAAATGACCATCTGGAGGATGCAATGATTGGCTACTGATGTCTGTTCTGGGAATATCTACTCTATCTGCATCAGGGTTAGTGGAACAAAGGCAGGCCTTTGTCACCGGTGCTCTGTTGTACACTGTTGGCAGAAACTCATCTGTGAATGACATGTGTCTTAGGTCTTGGCGGGACATGGGTAGAGACAAAAAAATAAGCTATCCCAATGGTCAGTGACTCAGAGCACCCCACTTCCCAGCCACAGTAGACACTAGGAACTGCTGTAAAAAGCCAAAGCATCAACCCTGCCTATATGTTGGATGACATTATAATCAACATTACCATCACTATAATCACCATCATCACCACCACCATCATCACCACCATCATCACAGTGACAGCAGCTAGAGCACACCTAGAATGTTCTACATGGCAAGCTGTATTCTAATGCCTCAGGTACATCAACACAGAAATTTCTCATCATTTCTCCATAAAGCAGGTACTATTACTAGCTCTCTTTTACAGACAACTAACTGGAGCTCAGGTAACTTGTCCAGGCCACACAGGCAGGACTGGGACCCAAGCAGGCTGCCTCCTAAGCCCCTGCTTTTACCACTGTGCTAACCTGCATGCTCTCTCTTCTCAGAACAGAGAGCCAGAGCACAGCCACCACTTACAGAGCAAGCCTGGGTTCCAGCCCCAGCTCCATAAGTACCGCTCTCTTCTCTTCTCTGGCCTCTAGTTCCCCACCTGCAATCCATGGAAGAAACCATCTGAATGGCTCCAAGTTCTGTGGTCTGACAGATCCTCCAGATTCAAAGTTTCCTAATGTCTTAGTGTGGTTCTCTCGGGGAAGCCAGTGGGGGAGCAGAGTGGAGAACACTTGAATGAATGCTGCAGCAAGCTTTGCGAATTCTGGCTGATGACCATAGTGGGCCCTCACAGATAAGCACATCTAAGTGCAGTGGGGTAGAATCCACTCAGGCCCCCTGAGCCCCTCACCGGCACTCCCTTGCAGAGGGTCTAGGGCACTGACTTTGCTCCTCACAGTGAACCCTTAGACTCTGAGTGGGCTCCAATCTAGTGGCCTGTCCCCACTGTCCATTAGGGACTTCAGCACAGGAAGCCCAACCAAACTCATGGAGCAATTTTTCATATGGCTATTGGCCTTCTATCTCTCATCTATAGTGAATATTCTGTTCATATCCTCTCCTTACTATTTAACTGGGTAATTTTGTTGTTTTTGTTGTTGTTGCTAAGTTTGGGGAACTAGCCCAATCAAATTCTAAGCTCTCTGATAGGAGGGGCACGCTGGCACCACAGCCTGGCCGCCTCTGAGGTGTGGAGATGGGAACAGCTGTCAAAGCAGGTCTTCACCAATCATGGCGTCAAGCAGTACCAAAGCCACGGACGGGCAGTGAGCTTAGGTGATGAGACCTTCAACTCCACACTGAGCAGACACTCTACCTCGAGTGCCCACAGCTAGCCAGGTTCCTTATGCGCCCCATCTGCACTTTACTTATTCCTCAGGACAAATGTATTGGCTTTCCTTTTCTGACCCTAAAAGCCAAAATGAGAAACTGAGGCCTAGGAGGGCAACAACCATACAGACAGGGACTGTACCCCACTGGTCAGTCCTTTCTGACTTGCAGTCATTACACAGGGTCAGATGACAGCAAGAAGCAGCCCTCTCCCACTGCATGGCCCCCTGATACCCTTAAGTGTTGGGTGTGGGCATCTCAGGCTGCTCATCCAAAGTGAGTGCTAGTCCAGGCAGAAGGAAGCCAAGTCAGACTAAACATTTTCTGCACACCCTTGCGCATTCCAGGCCCTGTCCTGTGAGCTGGGAACAAAGGGAATCATGAGAGCAACTGAGGGGCTCACTGAGCAGCCTGGGGACCGGGCCCAAGATTGACAACTTCAGTGGGGTGGCTCCAAAAACCAAGCCTGTGGCTGATCCTCAGTACATGAGCTTACACTTCTGTGGGATGGCAGTAAGACAAGTAATTGCAATTCTAAGTCAGAAGCGCTATGACAGAGGGAAGCCCAGGGGACATCTGAGAGCAGGAATAAGTGTGTGTGTTCACACGTGTGTGCCTGTGACACATGCAGGAACTCATAACTGTATGGACGTGGAGGCATCAGGAAAGATCTTGAGAATGAGGCAAATCTAAAGACTTACCAGAAATTATTCAGGATGAAAATTTTGGGAAAGGAGTTCCAGGAAGGGAGAAAGTCTGAGAAAGAGGGAACGCCTGAGTATGTGTATGGGGTAGGGGGTGGGGTGGAAGGGAGGAGGTGGTGCAGCACACAGGGGCTATTCACAGACTCAGGAGGTGAGGGGGTAGAGACCTGAGGCAGGCTGGAGAGATGGGGGGCCCTGGCAGTTCCGGGAGCATGTTTACACACTGTTTCCTCTCTCCATCTCACAGCAAGGAAGCCAGAGCTGGTGAGTGTGAGTCCTGGCAGGGCTCAAGCAGAGTGGGAAGTTCAAGCTGGGTTCTGAGTAACAGGAGGGAACAACATGTGGGCCTGCCAGGCAGGAGACAGCTGGATGGAGCTGGTATGAGGGAGAGCAGGTCAGGTCAGTAGCTTACACAAGCACAGGTGTCATCTTGCCCCCTCCACCCGCTCCATCCTGCCAGACCACTAGGCTAGGATCTGGGGGTGAGGGAAATGGAGGGTCAAAAAATGGCCACACAGCTTGGGAAACAGCATAGCATTTGTTCACTAGACTCTCATGCCTGTGGTCCCCAGGTCCCAAGTCCAATCCTCAACAATACCATATACCAGAACTGAGAAGTTCTCTCTCTCTCTCTCTCTCTCTCTCTCTCTCTCTCTCCCTCCCTCCCTCCCTCCCTCCCTCCCTCCCTCCCTCCCTCTTATAGAAATAAAGCATTAAACATTGAAGTGGTTTCACAGAGAGCCTCAGATGTACCACTTGGAACCACCGAGCTAAGCTCAGGGCCCTGCCAGCAGCTGAGCTCACTCATGCCATGGGCTGCCCCAGCCTGGCCTCCTTCCAGAGGTCTGTGGGTAGGCGCCACTCTTGCCCTTCCTACCCAGCTTCTGGCCTCAGAACAAGGCCAGGTCCAGTCCAGGGCATTGGCTTCCAACCAGCATTCATGTTAAGTGCATGCCCAACAAAGGAGACATGGGCAGAGAGAGACACTGCATCGCAGGAGCATATGAAGTCTTCTGCAGGAGGAGCAGGTGCCTGTCTTGTTCCCTGTGTCCTTCCCTGAGAGCAAAGCCTCAGGTGGAAGAAGAGCTGCAGGGTGAGGGGATGAATGAGAGGAAGCTCCAGGGAGGGGATTGGAGACTCACCAATGTACCTGCAGGGGGCCAGGACTCAGTAGAAGGAGCTTGCCCCCCTGAGCCTTGGTCTCTTCATGTATCAAGGGGGGACAGACTGGGCACCTGGGTGAGTGATCTTCATCAAGAAGTGCACACCAGCCTTGAGGGGGCACCCTCTCCAGCCCCAGGTGTGAGAGTGAACATACAGCTTGCAGGCCAACAGCTCCCCAAGGCTGTGACCAGCTGCAGAGTATTGACCCTGCTATTCTCTCTCACAGCTGGGGATCAAACCAGCACCCTGGGGACAGGGCAGACAGACAAAGGGACAGTGTAAGCTCAGCAGCCTCTGCATACACACTCATGCAAGATAGAAGTGATCCTTTGGGGGGATCTTTAGGCTACAAAGTATTTGAAATTAGAGGTCTTGGGTGGTCTTCCTACTCCCCTCCCCATATACCCAGTCAGAGAGAGATGAACAAATACATCATTCAATGCTTCATCTCAAGTTTTTTTTTTTTTTTTTTTTAAATTAGGGGCCTGATGGTGGTTTACCCAGTTGAGCACACACGGTTACCATGTGCAAAGACCCAGGTCCCTGTACTCCACCTGCATGGGAAGAAGCCTCATGAGTGGTGAAGCAGTGTTGCAAGTGTCTCTCTTTTGCTCTCCCTCCCTTCTTAATTTTTCTCTGTCTGGTCAAATCAAATAAAGAGAAACCCAAAGGAGTGTGTGGGGCTCACCTTCACACTGTCTGCCTTCCCCCTTGTAGCCAGGCTTGCAGAGGCATTTGTAGGACTTGGGTGTGTTCTGGCAGATGGCATCAATGTGGCAGTCATCCGTGCCCTCTGAGCACTCATCCACGTCGACTGTTCCTGTGGGGAAGGGGGGTAACTGGTGAGGTATGGCATAGGAAGCAGGCAGCAGCAGGGTGGGGGCTGGGGCCCCCTGCTGCCTTCTTGCCTCCCAGGATCACTGGGATAATGGACAGGATAATGGGTGTGACAAGAGGCAACTGGCGATATCTTTAGGGCAGTACCTCTGTGCCAGGCATGTCATGGGAAAATTAACAAGTCTCACTTGCCTACAAACAATCCACTGAGCAGAGCTATTATCCTCACTGGAAGACGAGAAAAACTTGAGGCTGAGGGAGACAATGCGAAAAAGCCACTCCCTATGTGTCTTGCTTTCCCAGCATGCACCCATCCAAGCCCATCTACTCTCCGTACTCTAGACTTCAGAGCCAGGGGGAGGGTGCTTAGTTTATCCCTTTGGGACTGTGGAAAGGGAAGCCAGCAGGGGTGCTGCAGCAGGCAGAGGCCCCTCATGAGGCCCTCACAGGTGCTGGGGAAGTAGGTGGCCACTCAGCCTCAGGCTGTGGAAGGCAGGCTTCTTCCCTCAGCTTCCATCCCTGGGATGGGTGTACACGCCCAGATTGGAGTGGCTCAGTGGTGTACCTGTACCTCCAACTGGGAGGCATAGTTCAAGCATGGCCCTGACTTCTACATCCTCTCTTTTCTCACTTTGGAAATCCAGGTGCTAATTTGGGTCTCATATCCTAACTTCCAAATTCCAGTTGAATGTAAGTTGTGAAGGTTCCTGCCACACCTCATCTCAGTCCCAACACTCACACACATTCATTTGCAACAGTTGCCAACAGACAAGGTCAAAGAGAAGCAGTGCACATCCCAAATCTCTGACACAGAGCTCAGAAAGCAGGGAGGGTGCAGGGCACAGGACAGCACCCCCAGAGGAGTCTGCTGTAACCTAGATTAGCTCTCAGGCTACAGACACAGAAACTGAGAGGTCAGTCTGCTGCAGGTGCTGAGCTGGGGCACAGACAGGACTCAGCACGCAAACATCACTTTCAAGTGTGCCATGCTGCCTCCAGCTGTCTAGAAGATGAGACAGTGGTTGACAAACAGACAGAAGGACACAGGAGGGCAGCACAAGGAACTCTCTCAGGAGGGCAGTCACCCAGGTACAAATCTGGGGATGTTCAAGAGTGTCCTATTTTAACTCCTCAGCCTTGCCCTAGAATGGACCACACCCTGCCCCATGGGAGAAAAGGCATCAGTGGGAAATACCATGGCACCTCTTCCCCCCTGCACGCCCCTCCCCACAGGTGTGCATGCAGAGAGCACACACTCATGCTTGTGGACACACAGCAGGGGGCACCACTGTTCAGGGTGGCTGTTCTACTTAGGCCAGCCACCCGCCCTCCACAGTTGCCTTTGGGAAGCTAGGACAGGGGTTAAGAGTGGTCAACACTAGCCATCAGATGGCCAGGGCCCAGCATGAGGAAGTGACAAGAAGGACCCTCATGGAGGGGTGGGCAGCAAGTCACAGGCACCAGGGATGGCCAGTCTGCATCATTCCGAGGGGCAGCAGGGACCCTGGCACCATTTGAGATGGAGCCAGCAGAGTAGTGTCATGACTATACTCCTCTCCTGAGGGGTAGGGTGGGGGGGGTGAGAAGGAAGCCCCTTGCTCTGATCTCAGGCTTCCACCCAGGTATGAGTCCTCCTGGGAATGGGGGTGATGGGTGTTAGCCAAAGGGTGGAGGTGCCTCTCAATCTACCTTTAACTACATCCTGGGGGGGGGGCGGGGAGCCACTGCAGGCGTGTGTTCCCAGGCACCCCCACCCTACTACCCCTGGTCTGGCCTGGTGCTGATTTCCTGCACAGATTGGGCTTTATTTCACAGCGCTAGGCTTCCAAGGGGTGGGGGTGGGAGAAGAGACACAAATGGAAGCAAACAGGGGGTGAAGGACCCCAAAGCCTGGAAGGAAAACCCACAGACAAGAAGTGGGCAGAAGGACCCAGCTCCCCCAGTGGCCACGTGAAAAACAGCTCAGCTCTGACCATGGAAGTTTCGATGACGCCCCTAGCATGCAGGATGAGACTTCCAGGACAGGCTTCCAGACCCCAAGCTCAGACCTCAGTGGCCAGCCCAGGGGACCATGTGTGTGTGTGGGGTAAGAGCCTAAGGGAGCCCAGCAGGGGCCCTCAGAAGGAGAGAATGTGATTTCAGCTTTGTTGGAGACCCCCTCTTCCAGAAATGCAAGGAGATAGGCAGGGACAGCGGGGGTAGAGTGCCCATGGGGGTGCTTGTGGAATCTACTGGATCCCCCTTCTTACCTCTGCAGTCTTGCCCCTTCCATGCCCAAGCCCAACCCTGCGGCCCTGTCGTATGCTTTACATTGACTTGTTCTAGCCCTCCCCCTCCAAGAGAATTGGATGAGTCCTGTTAATTTCTCGGGCCTGCTTGGCCCCGCCCCAAGGGACCCCGGGAGAGGGTTCCTGAGTCCGAGAGTTCCTGAGTTCCCCAGTGACAGAGTTCCTGATTTCCTGAGTTTGAGAGTGACAGAGTTCTGGAGTTCCTGAGTTCGAGAGTAAGAGAGTGCTTGTGCCACCACAATGAGACAGCAGAGTTCTGTTTGGTGATTAGTTTGTCTTAGTTTATGAATCGTTGTTCCTGAATAAAGAAATACAGCTGCCCTGCCCAGCCGTTGTCTCCGCGTCTCTGTTCACCACCGTGAAGCTAGCCGGCCCGGCAAGAGCCTCAGAAATTTTAACAACACGGCCCCCTCCTCTGAGACCTCTTCTCTGATGTCCCAAGTTCTGTTTATTCTTCCTTGGTTTCCATCCACCTCCTCCCTTTGGTGTCTGACTGTCTAGCTTCTTTGTCGTCCTATCTGTCCATCCGCAGCCTTCTGGGCACCCCCATCCTCTTTCTCTGTTTCCCTCCCACCCCGCCCTCTTCCTCCTGTCTCTTTCTCTGGTGTCCATCTGCCTCCATCCACCTCTCTTTCTCTCTGTGAGTCTGTCCCTCGCATCTCCCTCTCGGGATCGGTCGGTCTCTCTCCTTCCTTAGCCTCCTCCTCTCTTCTCACCCCTGGGCTCCCTCCTTCCTCCCATCTTTCGGGTCCCTATTCCTCTCTCTCTCTCTCTCTCTCTCTCTGGGTTTCTTTCTCCTGCGTCCTTTTGTGTGCTCCTTCTGTCCGTCTGTCCCTCCACTGCCTCCTGGCCTGTCTCTTTCTCTCTCAGGTCTGTCCTCTCCGGCCCCCACCCCTCCTGCCTCCGGGATTCCTCCCGCCCGTGCGCTCTGCCCTGGGGAGCGAGCGCCGTCCCGCCCTGGGGTCCGCACTTGCTGCTGGGGTGGGGGTGGGGGGCTCAGCCGGCCGTCGCGCTTTCTTTCTTCCTCCCCGCCCCACACTTCCCCTCCCCCGGGGGCCTGCACCCACCCTGCCCAGCTGCGGCTACACCGGGCTCGGGGCTTGAGGCTCGGCTGGGGAGGGGCGCCCCACGCCAGCCCTGAAGTTACTTTGCAGAGAGGCGGGGTGTGGCGCGGGGTGGCGCGGGCTGCGATTCCCCCGTGCGAGGTCCTGGGGGTCCTGTGGGTCCCCGCCACCGCCCAGTGCCCGCCGCCCCGGCTCGGGCTTACCTGGGAGCCCGCTGCCCCCGGCCAGCCGCCCGCGCACGCCCAGGGCGAGCAGCACGCACAAGTGCCAGCGCACGGCCGCCGCGCCCATTTCGCTGCGGGCCGGGCGGCTGCGGGCTGCGGGCGGGAGCCCACGACCGCCGCTCGGGGAGCGCTCCTGCTGCTGCCTCCGCGATCGCGCTCGGGCTCCCGGCCGCCGAGACCGGCGACTGACGAGCTGACAGGCGCGCGCTCATTGGCCCTCGTTCTCTGGGGGCGGGGCTTCGCGCTGGGCTGGCCAATAAGCGCTAGCCGCCGGCCGGCGGGGGTAGGGGCGGGGCCCCGGGCCACCCCTCCCTAGGAGTGGGCGGCAGGTGGGGGGTGGGGGCCTGAGTGCACGGTCTGGGCCGGGCCAGGCTAGCTCGTAGTGGCTCCCTGCCCCGAACCCTCTCCCTGCTCAGGCCCAGTCACCCAGGGGGGCTGCCCCTCTGGGCACAGCGCCCAATGCCCAGCAGACACACTGGAGGGAGAGGAGGGGGCCTGCCCATGGTTCTCCGAGGTCGAAACGCGCCCGGTGGCTTCCATGTGTAGCAAAAGAAGCACAACCTTGCAAACGGGTCTGTGCCTCCTTCAGCACAGTTTTATTAAGCACCTACTGTGTGCCTGGTGCTGGCACCGCAGCCTGGCAAGTCATAGAGGGGGGAATCGGGAAGATCATGTTAAATGGTGTGTACAAAACCAAGTAAACTTTTAAAAATTATTATTTTTAAACCAGTCTCTGAAGGACAATGAGCTACAGTATGCTTGTCAGTCTGGATGTGGCAGAGGACAGCTTGGGGGTGGGGGTTGGGGGTGGACAACACCACCTTGCCACTGGTCTCAAGCAACTGGCTGGGGCCCATCTGCAGGGCTGACGTCTCGGCTGGCAGAACTTTGATGCCTGGAGAATGCAGAGTGAATGGAAGGTCTGGGGCTTCCTAGGACACACCAAGAAAGGGCAGTGGGCTAGGGGCCCCAGGATCATGGGGTCATTCCACCCCAGAGTGGTTTTGGCTTGGCCTGGGGGTCCACACCTGACACCCTCAGACATTGGGACCTGGGTGGAGACTCTGGTCAGAGAGCAGCAGTTGGAAATCAATGGCCCCTCTCAGCCCTCTGAGGCAGGAGGCTTTAAGGAGGAAAGTTCAGCAGACCCCACAGCCCATCTCCTTGACAACCACCAATAAGAGCTCTTTTTTTCTTCTGCTCCAAGCCCCACTCAAAGACGAGACTTCCCTCTTTTTGTCCACTCTGCCGGCACCAGTGTGTGCCTATCTTTCTTTATCCTCCCACCAGTTCCCTTCCCTCCCCCAACACACACATACACACACATACACCCTCCAACACAAATGCTCAGATATGCAGACATGCATTCACACTCATACATCCTCACACTCACAGTCATAAACACGTACTCCTTACACCCTCTAGCCCAGAACCTCTCACATATAACCCCCACCTTCATGCAAAGACACACACACACACACACACACACACACACACACTTTCCATCAATGATCTCTGAAGCCTTGGAGAATGAGCTTCAGAGTTCACATCACAAAGCTTGTGACCTTGTGGCTGAGAAAAGACCTCCCCCCACGCCCATTCCCGCCCCTACCCCCACCTCCAGCCCTCACACAGCTGTGACTGTCTGGGAACTAGAGGGAAGGGAGGTGCTTCTCTTTGCCTCTACTGGACCTCCTTCCCCATCATTGCAGAAATCACCCTTTATACCATTTCTCTTGCTGGAGACTTGATTATGGGGACCCCGAATAATTAGCTTTCCATTATTTAATTCCCTTGCTTTTTTTTTTTCCTCAGAGCACTGCTCAGTTCTGACTTATGGTGCTGTAATGGATTGAACCTGGGACCTCAAAGCTTCAAGCAAGAACATCTTGCATGACCATTATGCTGTCTCTAAGGTATTGTCCTCAGGCTTTATTTTCTTCTCTCCCAATCCTGTAGTTTTCCATTTCTGTAGGAGAAAGCTCCTTCTGAACTACATACAACCCCATGCACAGTGTAACAGGTTAAAAAAAAAAAAAGTGAGCTTAAGGGGTGTGGTCATTTCCAGGGGGTCTAACCAACCAGAAACAGTGTCCTATTCATGAGAGCTCCCTTATACTGGTCCAGGTGCCCTCCAACCTTGCTGGCAGCAGGGGGATTCTCTTCTAGGCTGTGTCCCACCAACTAAAAAGAGGAAGCAGGTAGGACAGTGGTGGGATAGAGTATGATTTCCCAGAGCCTGCACAGTCTCACCCAACCCAAGTTCTAGTTCCTTGGGGGCAGGAGATATCACACCTCCTTTGCCCTGTTTTGCCCCTAGCCCGACCCCTCTGAGGCATGCAGAGCAAACACAGCACCTTTCTCAATCCCCATCTGTGCCTGGGGAGCCTGGATCAGGGAGGGGGTGGGGAAAACAACAACTTGTAAATCCCACACAGCTGTATTAAAGGAGATGAAGTGGGCAATGAAGAAGAGGTCACTTGTGTCCCAGGGGTAGTTGGGGAGGCCCCCAGGACCCCCAGACCCCAGCTAGGACTTAGGCAATGATAGTTGAATGAATGCATGCATGCATGCATTCATGAATGAATGGATGGATGGATGGATGGATGGATGGATGGATGGACCGACAAAGAAAGCAGATATCACCACACCATTACTCCAGGGTGGGGGTACAGATGCTTTGGCTCTTTGGTGGGACCAAGGCAGCTGCCCTCCTCTCCTACATACCTCTCTCCTCTGCCCTCTGAGAAGCTGGACTTGCCAGTAGGACTGCCAGCCTCCTGTGCCTTTTGGCGCCCCCTGGTGACGCCTTGAGCAGGACCAGGGAGGAAAGGCCCTCTTATGGGTACCTAGCTTCTGCCCTTGTCTCCAATCCTGTGATCAGCTCTTCTACCTGAGAAAACTCTCCCCTCCCTTCCCTTCCCCTCCCCCCAATATATATTCTCAGGGAGAATTCTTTTGACTTTTAGTCCTGTGAACGTTCTCTGAAGTCACGCAGCTCTCTGTGAGCTCGTGACTCATTGCATTAACTTTCATGTTCTTGACAACATCAGAGGCTTTGCTCACCCTCTCTACTGGAAATGGACTTTGTGGTCATTTCATTTAGCACTTCCTCAGTGGCTTGTGTGCTCTCTACAGAGTGAGGGTCTCAACCCCTTGGGCCCTGCACAGCCCCAGTTCCACTTGATTTTCAGCACTCAGTGAATTCTGACCTGTTGCTGCCACCTCCTCCCTTGAGTGTGACAACAGCTATCACATGTCAGTATCCCTGGTTCCCTCCCCAGTGTCCCTTGCTGCAACCTTTGTCCTTCAGTTTGAGATGTTCAGTTGTAGGGTGGAGGGACAGAGCAGGGGTTTGGAAGATCAGAAAATGCACCAGATTAAGTGCAGATAATTCAGCCAACTTTTTTGTTTGTTTGTTTGATTTTTTTGTAGTGAAATAGACACGACCTAACATTTACCTTTTGAAATATTTAAGTGAGCAGTTTAGTGGCATGTAAACAGAGTGATGTACAAAGGTACATTCACATTGTTGTGCATTTATTCAAAGTTTTATCTTTGAGAAGCTGCTTGCTGTTTTTCATAGTTGCTATGCCGTTTGAAGAGTTTTTCCAAAAGCACACACCTGCATAATCACCACTACAATTAAGACGAAAACCTTGCCATCACCCCCCAGATATTTCTACTTGTCCTTCCTATACATTGTCCTAACGCCCTCACTCAGACAGCCACTGGTCTGACTTGATGTCTCTGACTGTGGGCTAGTTTGCCTGTTCTGACCTGATGTCTCTGACTGTGGGCTAGTTTGCCTGTTCTGACCTGATGTCTCTGACTGTGGGCTAGTTTGCCTGTTCTGACCTGATGTCTCTGACTGTGGGCTAGTTTGCCTGTTCTTACCTGATGTCTCTGACTGTGGGCTAGTTTGCCTGTTCTGACCTGATGTCTCTGACTGTGGGCTAGTTTGCCTGTTCTGACCTGATGTCTCTGACTGTGGGCTAGTTTGCCTGTTCTGACCTGATGTCTCTGACTGTGGGCTAGTTTGCCTGTTCTGACCTGATGTCTCTGACTGTGGGCTAGTTTGCCTGTTCTGACCTGATGTCTCTGACTGTGGGCTAGTTTGCCTGTTCTGACCTGATGTCTCTGACTGTGGGCTAGTTTGCCTGTTCTGACCTGATGTCTCTGACTGTGGGCTAGTTTGCCTGTTCTGACCTGATGTCTCTGACTGTGGGCTAGTTTGCCTGTTCTGACCTGATGTCTCTGACTGTGGGCTAGTTTGCCTGTTCTGACCTGATGTCTCTGACTGTGGGCTAGTTTGCCTGTTCTGACCTGATGTCTCTGACTGTGGGCTAGTTTGCCTGTTCTGACCTGATGTCTCTGACTGTGGGCTAGTTTGCCTGTTCTGACCTGATGTCTCTGACTGTGGGCTAGTTTGCCTGTTCTGACCTGATGTCTCTGACTGTGGGCTAGTTTGCCTGTTCTGACCTGATGTCTCTGACTGTGGGCTAGTTTGCCTGTTCTGACCTGATGTCTCTGACTGTGGGCTAGTTTGCCTGTTCTGACCTGATGTCTCTGACTGTGGGCTAGTTTGCCTGTTCTGACCTGATGTCTCTGACTGTGGGCTAGTTTGCCTGTTCTGACCTGATGTCTCTGACTGTGGGTTAGTTTGCCTGTTCTGACCTGATGTCTCTGACTGTGGGTTAGTTTGCCTGTTCTAGAACTTCATGTGGGTGGAGTGGTACACAGTGTACTCTTGACTTTTTTTGCTCACAATACTTTTTATTTTTGAGTCTCATTCAGCTGTCTTGCAACACATTTCCTCTCATTTCATTGGGAGTCATAAGCATCTCATTTGCTTTTCAAATGTGATTAAAGTATTTATTAATTAATGAGATCAAGGGGAGACAGAGAGAGAGGATCAGGGCATCACTCTGGTATACACAACGGTGGGGATTGAACTCAGGACATCATGGTTTTAGGTCCAGTACTTTAGCCACTGTGCCACCTCCCAAGCTGCTAATAGGTTTTCTAAATTCAGGTGATGGCTCCCATAGCCACCCATCCCAGCCCCCTGTCCTGAAGTCTGGGTTGAAAAGCACCAACAGCCCAAGGCCAGCCAAATGCCTGCCTTCAGCAAAGATTCAGTAAGCACCTCCTATGTGTCAGGTGCCTCCGCTGGTTAATTTTTTTTTAAATATATATTTATTCCCTTTTGTTGCCCTTGTTGTTTTATTGTTGTAGTTATTATTGTTGTCATTGTTGTTGGTTAGAGCAGAAAGAAATGGAGAGAGGAGGGGAAGACGGAGAGGGGGAGAGAAAGATAGACACCTGCAGAACTGCTTCACCGACTATGAAGTGACTCCCCTGCAGGTGGGGAGCTGGGGGCTCGAACTGGGATCCTTACACTGGTCCTTGTGCTTTGCCACCTGCACTTAGCCCACTGCGCTACTGCTCAACTCCTCTAACTTTGTTTTTATGGATGGTTTTCAATGGCAAGAGCCAGCAGAGTGCAGACTAGAAGACAATGACACACTGTGGGTGCATGGTCAAAAGCCCGAGTCTCCACTGGGGGTAGGGGGCTGAGGCATGGGGTGGCACTGCTATTCACATCCAGATGTGTCCTGACTTACTCTACACACACACACACACACACACACACACACACACGCACCACAGAGGCTCTCCAGATTTTAAGACTTTTGTCACAGTTTAGTGGGGGATTTTCTTTCCCTCTTAGAACATACACCTGCTGGGCCTGCAGTCTTGCCCCCAAGTCCTATCAGCAACTCCAGCCTCCCCAGCCTCCTATACATTATAGTCTGGTGGACTCATCATCAGGATAAGGCCAGCCTGGCAATGCTGGACACTTGGCCCTAACCTGAACCACCATGCTCACTCCTGGGAACTCAAATTTTGAGTCAGGGATGGAGACTCTGCTGCAGAGCCACCCTGGCCCTGGAGTGTCCTCCTAGCTCCTTCTAACTGGATCTATCATCCTGTTTGATAGTTTTTCCAGTTAGGCACTTGCCTTCTTCCAGCAAGTTATGCTCAGTGCAAATTGTCCAGAGTGGAATTCTATTCACTTGCAACCAGCAGCCTCTAAAGCTGCCCACTGTTGCTGCTTCTTCTTCTCCTCCTTTTTTAAATACTTAAATGTTTCTTTTATTTATTTTTGATTTCTTTAAAAAATAAAAATAGAAAATATCAACAAATCCATAGGATAAGAGGAGTAAAATTCCACTCATTTCCAACTCTCAGAGTTCCATATCCCATCCCCTCCACTGGAAGCTTTCCTGTTCTATTATTATTATTATTATTTATAAAATGGAAATATTGACAAGACTATAGGATAAGAGGGGTACAATTCCATCCCATCCCTTGATAGCTTTCCTGTTCTTTATCCCTCTGGGAGTATGGACCCAGGATCATTGTGGGGTGCAGAAGGTGGAAGGTCTGGCTTCTGTAATTGCTTCTCTGCTGAACATGCGCGTTGGCTGGTCAATCCATACTCCTAGCCTGTCTCTATCTTTCATTAGTGCGCCAGGGCTCCAGAGAGATGGGGTTTCATCTCCAGAGAGATTGGTGAGGTTATCTGCCCAGGGGAGTCAGCTTGGTGTAATAGAAGCAACTACAACTTGGTGGCTGAAAAAGCATTAGGATATAAAGAAGAACAATTTGTTTAATAATCTGGAACCTAAAGGCAAGAATATAGCAGTGAGATTTGGGGTTCCCATTTTGGAAAAAGTAGGCCTATTTTGGGTCTATCCTAAGGGGCCCATGACTTTACTAATTTTTGCCTGATCCAGACAGCTAACATGCTGGTGGGCCAAAGGTATTATCTGGGAAGATGGTGTTAGGGTTGGAAAAAGGACTTGAAAGCTGGATCAGGCCAGAAAGTAGCTCCCAAATATGGGAAAAGTATATAGATACCATAACTGTAAACCTCATTGATGTGATGGGGACCTATCCTGCTCCTTCTTTGCATGTTTCTCAGCACTGGCTCTAGCCCACTTCAGATTCCTATCATGATTTGTTGAGTCCCCGTTTTACGCTAGAAACTTTCCATTTATCACTTCATCTTTTCCCTCAAGAAACCTCACTCAGGAGGGTCTTTTATTCCTACTTTACATATGGGGAAGCCAAAGTTTAGAGAAGCTAAGCAACTTCCCTAAGGACACACACCCAGCCTCTTAGCAGCTGTGTCCACTCAGGTTCAAAGCCAACCCTTGGAGTCCAGAGTAGGAAACTACAGTGTAGCAAAGTGGAAGGCTGGCAGGTTTGAGAGGCAGGGCTTTGGGCTAGAATCCTAGCTGCCACCTGCAGAAACCACGTGCCTGACTTTCTCCCCAGCCTCCAGCTGCCCATAGGCAGGGGCAAGGCTCTTAGCAAAGGTTTATCTTCCTTTCCTCCTGGAGTAGGCATCTCCTCTTCCTGTGTCCCCCTGTATGGCACAGGCCTGCCATAGAAATATTGCTTAGAGTCCGTCGGTAGCTTAGTGGGTATAAGGGCAGGTGGCCTAAAGCGCAAGGACCAGTGGAAGGATCCAGGTTTGAGCCCCCGGCTCCCCACCTGCAGAGGAATAGCTTCACAACTGGTGAAGCAGGTCTGCAGGTGTCTTTCTCTCCCCCTCTCTGTCTTCCCCTCCTCTCTCCATTTCTCTCTGTTCTATCCAACAACAACGACATAAACAACAACAATAATAACCACAACAATAAAAAACAATAAAAAAACCCAAGGGAAACAAAAGGGAATAAATAAATATTTTTTAAAAAGAAATATTGCTTAGTAAATGTCTCTCAGGGAGCCAAGCAGTGGCGCACCTGGTTAAGTGCACACATTACAGTGTGCAAGGTTTCAGGTTCAAGTCCCTGGTCCCCACCTGCAGGAGGAAATGAGGCCTGAAGTTGGGGAGCACATTTCTGTGGTTGGTTGCCCTCTCCTTCGCCCCCCTTTTTTTTGCGAGGTAAATTAAGACAAAGATTAAATGAGCCCTTTCAAGCGCTGGGTGAGTGCCTGTAAGATCCGCCCTCCCGGAGGCCTCGAACAGTAACCAGCCCTGCGCCGCCCCCTCCTCCTTGAGGTCAGTAGCGGCCCGCCAGGGCGCCGCAGCCCAGGAGCACTCCCGAGGGAGGGGGCACCGCAGCCCCTGCACACAGCGCCCCCCCCCCGCGCTGGCCTCCTCCCCTCCCCACTCCCGCCGCAGACTTTTTTGAAGTTGATCAATGAAATCTGTCTTATTTACTGGCGGCCCAGTGCAGAGCTGGGGAGAGCGGTGGGGGGAGGGTCGAGAGTGGGGGGCTCCGCGCGGCCTTCATTAGTTCCACATAATGAAAGAATGGGCCGATTCAAGGGGGCTCGGGGAGAGGGAGAAGAAGCAGAGTCCGGTCTACTAAAAAAAAAAAAAAAAAAAAAAAAAAAAAAAAAAAGCAGAGCCGCGGGTGGGGGGGGGCAGCGGCCAGGGCTGCATTCCGGGGGGTGGGGGCGGGGTGGGGGTGCAGAGGTCCTTGCCCTGCAATCCTCTTAGCGCAGACAATGCGGCCGGGCTGCGGGCAGGGGCGCATTCCAGCCGGCCGCGCGGGGGCAATGGGCTGTTTAAATCGCTCCTTAGCTTTCCAGCTGTTTTACCAGCGATTTGCCCGACTTAATAGCTCTTTAAGGCTTGAAACAATTAAAGAGCTCTTCTCAAGGCTCAAAGGAGAAGACCCCGGTCAGCTCAGACGGCGCCCATTGTCCGAGGCTTAAACCCTCTCCGCGCGCCCCTCCGCCCCTCCCCCACCGCAGCCCCAGACTTTGTCCAGCCCGGGGCCACTATTTATCCTTTTAACATTCTGCTTTTCTGGGCCTGCGTCCAGGGGACGGCTAAATAAGTACTTATTCGAGGGGACTACCAGTCCGCTCGCTGCTTTGCAGCCCTCGCCCTGCTCCCAACCCTCCACCCCCACCCCATAGTCGGGAAGAATCATCTTTGCTTATTTCGGATGAACGCACCCACTATGTGTCAGGCCCGGGTTTCGGCATTTTCCCTTGACTCCTCCTATTTCATGCTCGCACTTGTAGGCAAAAAGAGTCTATTCCCCTATGCAGGTTATTTTCACAGGAGGAGAAACTGAGTCACGGAGGAAAAGGATCACGTGGGGCAGGGAGGGGGGGGTTGCTACTCTGATCTCTAGGGTTTGCCACCTAGAAACTTAGCCATTTAACCCAGGGGAGGGGGTTCCTGGGCGGTGGGCTTGCGACTTGGGACTTCTGATCAGGGCCCCCTGCAGACAGCTATACCACCCTGTTTCCAGGGGCCTCCCTGCCTTGGGAACCTAGGTACAGGAAGGAGTTAGGTGGGGGAGAGATTGGGGCCAAGGGGATTCTGACATCACCTCTGAGTCCACAGAGCTCGGTGTCGGTGTCTGCACTAAAATCCACTGCTCCTGGAGGCTATTTTATTTATTTATTTAATTTTTTTTAGATGGGACAGAGAGAAACTGAGAGAGGAGGGAAAGAGATAGAGACAGAGAGACAGAGAGAGAGAGAGAGACATCTGCAGACTTGCTTCACCACTGTGAAGTGACCCTCTGACGTGGAGAGCTGAGGGCCTGGACCCGGAGCCTTGCACAGGTCCTTTCGCTTTGTACTATGTGCGTTTAACCTGGTGCTCCACTGCCCCGCCCCCAGGATAATTCTCAGTTATGAATTAGCACCGATGCCCTGAGAGACACACTCATTTGTTTGCTTGTTTGTGGTAGTAAAGGTTATAAAGGTCGGGAGATAGCGCACCTAGGAGGGCACCTGCTTTGCCACACCCTTGATTCTGGCTAGAGCCCTGGGTACATATACATGGGGGCCTGGGAGAAGCTTTAGTATTGTGGTGTCTAAACCAGATCAGAACAGACCACCTGGTGTGCATACCTGTTATCATGCACAAGGATTGGGGGTATGAGTCCTTGCTCCCCATGTACAGCAGGGACGCTTCCTGAGTGGGGAAGCTGATCTGCAGGTGTCTCTCTCTTTCTCTCTCCCTCTCTATCTCCCTCTCCCCTCTTGATTTTCCTCAACCCTATTAAATAAAAAGAAAATGGGGCAGGGGAAGAAGGGGAAAAATGGCCAATGGGGATGGTGAATACATTGTGCAGGCACCATCTGCTTCCATAACCCTGGTGAAAAAAAAAAAAAAGATAACATTTTCTGTGGCTGAGTGTCTGGGCTCAGGAAGGTGTGGTAAATAAAGAAGGATATTCCAGAAGGTCAGGAGAGTATGGCAGGGGAGGAGGAGGAAGGACATCCAGATAAGGTGGATGTGAATCCAAGGCTCAAGCCTGGGCCAGGTGGAGACTGTCTGACCAGATCACAGGGGGAGGTTAGACTGGAACCAGAGCCTCAAGGCCAGAATCCACCCAGGGGATTAGACACCCTCCCACTGGCAGTAGGGAGCCACAGAAGGTTTGTGAGCAAGGGCTGTCTGTGATCAGATCCTTGCTGGGTGATTTATGCCTGTGCCCCCAGAAGAGGCAACCTGAGGGCCAGTCTGCCTTCTGGCAGCAGAGTGACCACTTCTACAATGGGGAGGCTGCCTCTCTGGCCTTGCTCCACCTTTGCTTGGTCTGGGCTGTGTGGAGGCCCCAGGTGGGTGAATCTCAGATGTGTGGGAGGGGAGAGTGGGGAAGGGTTACTGCTCACCTCCTACCCCCCAGACTCTCTAGCCTTTGTTTGTCACAGATTCACTTTTATTTTTATATTTATTTTTAGATAGAAAGAGAGAAATTGAGAGGGGAGGAGGAGACAGAGAGGAAGAGGGACAGACAGACACCTGCAGCCCTGCTTCACCGCTCGTGAAGCTTTTTTCCTGCAGGTGGGGACCAGGGGCTTGAACCTGGGTCCTTGTGTACTGTAGTGTGTGCACTTAACCAGGTGTGCCAGAACCCAGCCTCCACAGATTCACTTTTCTTTAGTCTAACGCTCTCCCAACTGAGCTATTTTGGCAACCAGATTCACTTTTCTATGCCATTTGCTGGGGGAGATTTGAACAGTGCCCATCTGGCTCATCCCTTTGATTTTACAGGTGGGGGAACTGAGGCCCAGAGCGGGAGGACGTGTGTCCATTATCTATCTCCTGGCATGTAAGCAACAAAAGTAGAGCAGAGGAAAACTTTTGCATTTGTACCATGATTTACTTCTTTTCTTTCTTTCTTTCTTTTTTTTTTTTTTTTTGTTTTTCTTTTTTCTTTTCTTTTTTTTTGGCCTCCAGTATTATTGCTGGGGCTTAGTGCCTGACTACAAATCACCTGCTTCTGAGATCATTTTTTCCATTTTGTTGTTGTTGTTCTTTTTGTTGTCATTGCTGTTGTTGGACAGGACAGAGAGAAATTGAGAGAGGAGGGGAAGACGGGGAGGGAGAGAGAAAGATAGACACCTGCAGACCTGCTTCACTGCTTGTGAAATGACTTCCCTGCAGGTGGGTAGTGGGGGGTTCAAACTGGTATCCTTACACCAGTCCTTGTGCTTTGGGCCATGTGTGCCACTGGCTGGCCCCCATGATTTCTTTTTTATTTTAATGTTAAAAATATTTTGTTTGTTTTGGATAGAGACAGAGAGAAACTGAGAAAGAAGGGAGAGATAGGGAGGAAGGGAGAGAGGGAGAGAAAGAGAGAGAAAGAGACAGTCAGAGAGAGAGAGAGTCAGAGAGAGAGGGAGGGAGAGAGAGAGAGAGAGAGAGAGAGATCTGTAGCCCTATGGGAACTGGAGCCTTGCACCTGGGTTCTTGAACACTGTAATATGTATGCTCCACCAGGCATGCCACTGCCTGGCCCTTGTACCATGATTTCTAATCCCTGTTGCTTCCTGCCCTGTTCTTCATCTTTTAAAAAGCAACATACTTAACCAAGTAATGCCACTGGCTTAATTCTTGGTGCTGGAAAGGCAACAGGGGACAGAGACATCCTCACATACTTGCTGGGACTGTGTAGGAGACAGTTTGGCAGAATCTATCAGAACCTTTATTTTTTTATCTTGTGTTGCCAAAATATATGAAGCACTTACCCTACAACTGAGCTACATCCTTCAACCTCTGCTGCCCAAGCATTTAGTGCAAAGGCCTTCTTTGGGCAATCCCTTTGCCAAGACTTGATCCCCACAATTCATCCACAAGAATCTGCCACAGAGTACAGATCCTTATATCCAAAATGGGAATGACAAGTCACCAAAGCTCTAAGTATCTATGCATAGGGACTAATTAAGGACATTTTTCTGGGTCTCTATTATATTACACAACCAGGAAAAGGAAGAGAGCAGATCATTTTATACTCCTCCTGTCACTGACTGAGGATGCTGTTTCTCCAAAGTCTTGGGTATTATGTGAAGAAGAGCATTTCATCATTTTTACTTACACTTCTTAATTAATCATGCATGAGGGTGAACACTTCCCATATAGTTATTTTCAGTTGGAATTATCTTTCTGTGACTTTTCTTTCCATACACAGCTTTAGCCCATTTTTATGTTGGGCTCACCTGTCTGGGTATTTTCTAGATGAATGCATCCAGTCTTATGAATATGAACGTAGTTCCTGCTTAGTTTTGGCCATGACTTTAACTTTTTAGACATTTGAATGTTTTACACAAGTCATATATGTATATGTATATATATATATATTCCTTTTTTTGGTGCAGAAGATAATTAAAAAAATAGTTGGGTGTGGTCTTCTTTTGCCTGTTTTGATCTCCTCACTCATCTTAAAACATGGAAACTTTCATCTCTCTGGAGAGTGGATCTGTAGTCACTTGTTTTTGGGGGCTGGTTTTGCTAAGGTTTGACTTACTTTGCCAGGAACATATTCTTAAGTCTCTGTGAAAAATGTATTTCAGCTTGTGTGTATGTATATATATATTTATTTATTTTCTGATATTGTCCCCCAACTTCATATACTTGAGATCCCTCCAGCTAGTATCTGGCTGGAGAAAGCTTGGTCTCCTGGTGGGAGCCTCTCCCTGCACAGACGTCTGCTGTTTAGTGCCCCATTAATCACCTCTTTCAATATTGGAGGGAGGAGCTTACTCCTCATCTCCTTGAAAATAATCTTTGCATTTCTCACTTGTTTATTCCCTCCAATGAATTCTATTATGGCTCCTGGATCTCCTGCTTAGAAAGGGCTTTCCCCTCCAGAATTATAAATAACTTCACCTGTGTTTTCTCTTAGACTTTTTTATGGCTCAAATTTTCTTTCTTGTTGTTGTTGTTTAAATCTTGGATCCATCTGGAATTTATTTTGGTGTGAGGGGTGAGGTAGGGATTCTTCTTTATTTTTTCCAGATGGCTGGTTCCCCAGTTATCTCTGTGCTGTGGTTTGAATAATACCCCCCATAGGCAGTGACTCCTTTTATATCCACCCCACCCTCTTCTGAATATCCGCACGTGTTCCCAGAAGTTTCTTTTCTGTCCTCTGCTTGGGAATGAGCACCCATCTCTTTCTCCATATTTAATTTGGAAAGTCATTGTACTTCCGTGGTCTGTTTGAACATCTGGCAGAGTCAGTCCTCCTCCATTACTTTTGTTTTTCCTTAGAATTTCCCTGGCTGGTCTCACATGTTTATTTTTCCAGATGAAACTTGGTATCATTTTGTCAAGTGCCAAAAAAATAAAAGAAAAACCCCGTTGGCTTAAGACTTTGAAAGAAAGCAACCACAAGTATAGTTTGTTCATAGATTCTTGATGTTAGCCTTTTGCCGAGGATTTAATTTTAGTAGTCAAATCCATTCTCCCCTTCCTTCCTTCTTCCTTCCTTCCTTCCTTCCTCCCTCCCTTCCTTCCTCCTTCCTTCCTTCCTTCCTTCCTTCCTTCCTCCTTCCTTCCTTCCTTCCTTCCTTCCTTCCTTCCTTCCTTCCTTCCTTCCTTCCTTCTTCCTTCTTCCTTCCTTCCTTCCTTCCTTCCTTCCTTCTTTCCTTTCTTTCTTGTTGTTTTTTCAACAATGATTTTAAGGCATGGAAATACCTTTTTGCTTCAGAGACCTAGTTAATAGCCCCATATCATTTTGCCCAGTCCTCCTAAGACTTGCTTTGCTTGTAAACTATTTCTGCTTTTGGGGTGTGTGTGTGTGTGTTTGTGTGTAAGGTGAGAAAAGTGCATCTGTACTGATCTCTTCAATGCTTCTCCCTCCCGACACACTGAGCTCCTCCACTCACGGCCTCAGCTTCTTTTCCAGGAGTCCTCTCTGTCCCCTTTGCTCCATTCACGCCTGTCTTGCTGTCTTATCTGGAGCTCAGCCACCCATCTTAACATCTCCCAGGACTGATGGCTGGTGTTTCTTAAAATACTCTTTGGCTTTCTCACCCTTCCCTCACACCAATTCCCCTGGCCTGTGTGATTCATCTGGCCCTCACGAGAGCCCTGTCAAGGGTCTGTGTAGGCTTCCCCCACTCAGCCTCTCCTGGGACTCTTCCATAAGAGGTGCTCCCACAACTGGGACGGGGGCGAGGCTGGAAGTGCCATCTGGACTGGGGAGGGTGCTGGAGATAGATTGATGCTCTGTGCCTCATGCCCTGGGCAGCCTCCAACTGCCAATGGATTCAACTTTGTCGCGAGACCAAGAGTCTCCTGACGCCCCCACATGTCAGCTTATGTCCATGCTGTCAGTGTGCAGGGTGACAGTCCTTGAGGACCCTGGAGTATGAGAGGAAGGCTCTAGGAGGACTCTTCATTTGCAGTTGGCAGCAATCCATTAACACCAGCAGCCTCAGAAAGAGCTGGGAGCTGAGCTGGGCATAGATGTGGTCTGGGCAGGCAGGTCCTTTCTGGGAATGTCAGGCAATTTAGCGCCAGCCCTGTTCAGCTTGAGTGTGTGTCAAGGCACTGGGTGGTGGCTTTGCTGATGCCAGAGGACCAGAGGGGACCTCTCATTCCCCAGCCAAAGACAGACATGCAGCAAAGCAAGAAATGTAGAAGGATTTGTCTCCTCCCCACTCCCTCCCCAGGCAGCCCCAGTTTGCAGAGATCTTAAGATCTCTGCTACGATGTTGTTTATTTCTTTTCCTTATTTTTAGCTTTTATTTTGCTCAGGCATACACAGGCGAAGTGTTTGACAGCGTTTGTTAAGAAAAGCAGTAGTTTTCTGCCACCACTCTGGGTCCTCACACACTCCCTAGGGCATAGCTCCTTCACCTCCTGTGCCTGCTGAGTGTTACAGATGGGACTGCATCTTGGTATTTATTTCTTATTATTTTGTCAACCTCACCATTGACCCTCCTTCTGTCTTCTGTCTCTCCATCCCCATGCACCTTCCCATGTCCCCAGCGGCTGCTGTATAGTCTCAGAAGGCTGGTCACCTCCCTTTTCAGCAATTGTGGGCATGGAGTGGGTTTCAGTCCTCCTGCCACTTCTTGGTTGGACAAGTCACTCAACCTCCAGGCAGGTATCCCTCCACCAGATCTTGCTGGGCCCTAACTAGAACTAAACTGATTCACATCAGCTTCAAACCAGGCCTGGACTAGTGTTGGGATGCAAAGGCTATAGTCATGACAATGTCCCCTTTGGGGTGTTACCCTGCCCCTAGCTAAGGACCATGTCAGCCCACTTTTGCTTGATTTTCTATTCAGTTGGGACTAATTCAGTCTGGAACCTTCTTCCTGGGATTTCAGAGGAGCCCTTTGCCTGTGTCTGTTCCCCCTCTCCCTCCCACTGCCTAAAGACACCCTCTCCCCCTTTGCCTTTGTGTTGTCTTCTGCACTTTTACTCCCCTCCTCCCTCACTTTCTGTTAATGCCTCTGCAAGATTGTCTTCCAGAGTAAGAGAGTAAGGGAAGCGCAGTGGGGTCTCCCTGTCAGTGGCTGTCATGCTGGGAAGTCACCACAGGTTCTAATTTCACTGACAGTGAACCATTACTCCAAAGAGACAGGTAGAGCTAGGGGTCCACGAGTCTGTGACCACAGCGCTGCCACCAGTCAGTCAGTCAGTCACTTTCTAGCCCATTTTTCTGTATGCGTTCTTTTTAAAAAAATATTTATTTATTTATTCCCTTTTGTTGTCCTTGTTGTTTTACTGTTGTAGTTATTATTGATGTCGTTGTTGTTGGATAGGACAGAGAGAAATGGAGAGAGGAGGGGAAGACAGAGAGGGGCAGAGAAAGACAGACACCTGCAGACCTGCTTCACTGCCTGTGAAGCGACATCCCTGCAGGTGGGGAGCCGGGGGCTTGAACCGGGATCCTTACACTGGTCCTTGTGCTTTGCACCACGTGCGTTTAACCCTCTGTGCTACCACCCGACTCCCTTCTGTACACGTTCTATGTAAAGATCATTTATTTAAGAGATACTGTTGAACATTAATATTAAACTCTGCAGGCATTATAACTCTTTCCTGAATGAGTTTTATAAAAATATTTTTATTTCTTTATTATTGGATAGAGACAGAAAGTAATTGAGAGGGGGAACAGAGAGACACCTGCATCCCTGCTTTATCATTCGTGGAGGTTTCTCCCTGCTTGTGGGGACCTGGGCCTTAAACCTGGGTCCTACCGCACTGTAATGTGAATGCTTAACCAGGTGTGCCACCACCTGACCCCTACTGAATGAAATTTATCTTTCCCTCTCTCTTTTTTTCAAAATAGATATTTATTTATGAGTGTAGAGTGAGGGAGAGAACCCCAGTATCCATATGGCTCATGCAATGCCAGGGATTGAACTCTGGACCTCATGCTCACAGGGCAGATGTTCTTGCCACTGTGCCACCTGCTGGCCTCAGAACAAAATTTATCTAGCACAGGTAGTTTCTCTGTTATGCTTATCACAGCTTTTTTTGCACTTAGGGACACTAGACAGCTCTTCAGCTCTGTGCTTGGGACCATTTCAAATAGTGACATCAGCCACAGAAAGTACAAAAATGGGTGACCTAGGAGGTGGACTCGGTAAAAATGGGGTTCTGAGTTTGATCCTTGGTATTACATATGCCAGAGTGATGATCTGGTTCTCTATTTACTCTTGCTTGTAAATAAATAAATCTCCTCCTCCTCCTCCTCTTCCTCCTTCTCCTTTAGTGCCCAAATGGGAAAAGACAGAGCACTACCCAAGCCACAGGAAGAATATTTGTTTATAGTAGGAGCTGAAATAAAGAGTTGGGTGACAGGGATCCAAATTTTGGGTCCCTTTTGGCTTGTCTGAGAAGGTCTATGTAAGCACCATGAGTATTGATTTGGATGTTGTGGATACATTTTACCAAGTAGGCAAATCTACAAATAAAGAATCCATGAATCTTGAGGATATTAATTAATAATGTAAATCTTTCAAGGTCTGGTGTGCCTAAAATAACTTCTCTGTCCCCTCACTTGATTGGTAGCTTGATGGTAAAGCAATCTAGTTTGGAAAGAAGTGTCCTTCACTGCCCGCCCCTGTGTCCCCTCCCTGCCACTGTCCTCAAGAAGCCCGGTCTATCCCTGACCTTCCTGGGTGACCCTCCCCACAGGCTCCCTGTCCCAGACTCTGGTACTTTGCAATTCTATGCCCTGCTCTGGGCCCCATTTTATGTACTACCCAGCAGGACACTTATTGGATCTTTGCAACCGATCAACTTAGGTCCTTTTGTTCTGAAAAATCCCCTAAATTGTCAATGAATGCCTTTTCTCTGATCTGCCTGTTACTTTTGGAACTTTTGTCAAGTGGATGTCATATGTCTGAGATGACTCCATTTTCTCTTCTGTTAGGATTCTCCAGAGAAACAGACTCAGATCAGGAACGTCATCATAAGCCTTTATGAGGGCCTTCCCGGTACCTCGCTCTCACCATAAAGCAGGAATGGTAGGGACTGTCCAGTCTCTGAAGGGAGTCTGGGTCATCCTGTCCTGCCACTCTAGGAAGACTGGTTCTAAAATGAGTGCAGCCCGCAATGTTCCCAGCTGTGACCATGAGCTGCCCAGACCAACAGGGACTCAGAGTTTAGACAGGCTCCTGTGCTAAATATAAATACATAAGTGGGCCCTGGGTTAGGTGAGTAGGGTAAACATTTAATTTTACTTATAGATTCTTTTCAAGAATAGAAGTTACTCTCGGCCATAACCCAACATTCTAGCCCTTTTCTCTTCTCTGACGCCATCTTTTCAGACAATATTTTTACCCAACTCCATGCTAGCTATCAAAATCAAGCAAAATATACTATAGTCATGGGCCCCTAGAAACATGCCTAAAAGGATCTCCTAGCTTCCGTCCACCCTAACATTCCCATTCGTGTCCTGTTTTTTGATTCCTGTTCATTAATAGTTTTGTCCTGCTTTATATCTTGCCATCTTTCAGCCACCAAGTTGCAGATACTACCATGATTCCACCCTGATGTCCCTGGGTAGACAACCTCACCACTGTGTCCTGAAACTTCACCCCTTTGGAACCCTCTGCCACTAGGGAAAGATAGAAATAGGCTGGGCGGCTGGCAGAGGACCGGGAGGGAGCACTGTAGCTCGGGGGCTTCCTCTTGGGAGTCTCCGGGGACCACCGTGACCCTGAAGGTGGATCCGAGGACATCCTTGAGTACAGCTCTCATTGGATCAAAGGACTTGGAGCTAGTTTTCATCTTTGAGAAATCCTTTAAAAAAGCTTCGGGGGGGGGGGGGGTTTCCAGGAAGATGGCGGACTGAGAAGCTGCTAGTGGCTGAGCTCTGACCACATCTCCTGGAAACGGTAGGATTTTCTGCCTTTAGCAGGCCAGCCAAACAAGGGGTCCTAGCGGCGACACCAAGGAGGTGACTATAACTTAATTTGGGTTAAGAATTAGAGTAGGGAAAAAAGGGGGGAAAAAAAAGGGAAAAAAAATTTTTTTCTTCCTTTTAATTTTCAAGCATACCTCCTTCCCGCCCCCCCCATAACCAGTCCTTTTCTTTACCAAATTCCTGTCCCACCATGGAGTATCATTAATTCTAAGTCTATACCCTTCTGAAACCTCTGGCCTTTTTTCTTTCTAAGTAGCCAACCCCCCCACCTCACCCTGCATAGCTAATTAAATAATTAAAAATAAATACATTAAAAAAACCCTTTCCTTTCACTGCCCTTTTATGACTGTTCTTTTTCTTATCGTTTTCTTTTTTTCTCTTTCTTTCTTTTTTTTTCTTTTTCTCATTCTTGTCATCCCTTCTTCCTTAATCCTACAGCTTCCAAAGTCACAGCCCCCAACCCCCACACCAACAAACAGTGTGCTTTATTGAATTCACTGATACACATTTGGGAATTTCCTTTCACTGCTCTTTAATTACAGCTCTTTTTCTTATCTTTTCCCTTTTCTCTCTCTTGTCTCTTCCTCTCTCTCTTTTTTTAAATCTTGTCATACACTTCTTCCTTCTTCTTTGCCTGTCTGAATTTGTGAATTATTTTGGGGAAGAAATCTGACTCAGAGTGGACTCTCTATGTGTGTATCTCTGCTCTAGTTCCCTTTGCCCTCTTCTTATCCCTAGAATATACAGTGGATAGTAGATTTGCATAACTGTCTATTCTTGCTATCCTTTCTTTTCTCTTTCTTCACTGGGATTTGGTTACTATTTTTTCACGGATTGGAGAAATTGTTTAGCTAACTGGTAACGATTAAACTACTTCAATACTTGCTTCAGTTGCTACTGTAATTCCTGAGGTTGGTGAGTGCAATTGTCATAAAGGTATTTAGTACAGGGTTACTTGTACTCAAGACACAACAACTGAGGAACAACAGAGCATAAAAAAAAACACATAAATCAAAAAAATGGGTAGATCAAAAACAAATAAAATTGCTACTCCAATGAATGAAGACAAGAGCCCAGAAGAAACTACAAATAAGCCAGAAGTAACCATAGATAAGAAAAGTATGCAAGCAATAATAAACTTATTAATCACAGAAATGAAAACAACATTGGAGGAAAGGAATGACAGTATTAGGGAAACAACAGTTGAGACCCCCAAGGAAAATACTGATTATCTTGAGGCAATTAGAGAACTGAAAGCTGAAATAGCTGTAATGAAGAAAGAAGCTGAGGCAAGGGAAAGCAGACTAACAGAAGCAGAAATCAGAATTAGTCAGACAGAGGATGAGTTAGAGAAAACGAAGAAAGAGGTGAAAGAGCTTAAAAAGAGATTGAGAGACACTGAAAACAACAACAGAGACATATGGGATGATCTCAAAAGAAGTAACATTCGTATAATTGGCCTGCCAGAGGAAGAAAGAGAGGAAGGGGAAGCAAACATTCTAGAGGAAATAATAGAAGAAAACTTCCCAGACCTGAATAACAGAAAGGACATCAAGATTCAAGAGGTTCAGAGAGTACCAAACAGAATCAACCCAGACCTGAAGACACCAAGACACATCATAGTCACAATGAGAAGAAGTAAGGATAAAGAAAGGATCCTAAAGGCTGCAAGAGAGAAACAAAAAGTCACATACAAGGGAAAACCCATAAGATTATCTGCAGACTTCTCCACTCAAACTCTAAAAGCCAGAAGGGAGTGGCAAGATATCTATCGAGCCCTGAATGAAAAAGGGTTTCAACCAAGGATAATATATCCTGCTAGACTTTCATTCAAACTAGATGGAGGGATCAAAACCTTCTTAGATAAACAACAGTTAAAGGAGGCAACCATCACCAAGCCGGCCCTGAAAGAAGTTCTGAAAGACCTCTTATAAACAAGAACATCACTATAATACTTGCAATATATCAGAGAAAAAAATTTTTTTGATCAATGGCACTACAATACATTAAATCCATAATATCAATAAATGTCAATGGCTTAAACTCACCCATCAAAAGGCACAGGGTGGGGGGATGGATCAGAAAACATAACCCAACCATATGCTGCTTTCAAGAATCCCATCTGTCACAACAAGATAAACACAGACTTAAAGTGAAAGGATGGAAAACTATCATACAGGCTAACGGACCACAAAAAGGGGCAGGAACAGCCATTCTCATCTCAGACACGATAGATTTTAAATTAAATAAAGCAATAAAAGATAGGCAAGGACATTACATAATGATTAGAGGATCAATCAGCCAAGAAGACTTAACAATTATTAACATCTATGCACCCAATGAGGGACCATCTAAATACATTAAGCACCTACTGAAAGAATTTCAAAAATACATCAATAGTAATACAATAATAGTGGGAGACTTCAATACCCCACTCTCACACTTAGACAGATCAACAAAGCAGAGAACCAATAAAGATACAAAAGAATTGAATGAAGAGATCGACAGACTAGACCTCTTGGACATTTTCAGACTCCTCCATCCCAAAAAACTGGAATACACCTTCTTTTCAAATCCACTTAACACATACTCAAGGAGAGACCACATGTTAGGCCACAAAGACAGCATCAATAAATTCAAGAGCATTGAAATCATCCCAAGTATCTTCTCAGACCACAGTGGAGTAAAACTAACATTTAACAACAAACAGAAAATTATTAAAAGACACAGAATTTGGAAACTAAACAACATGCTCCTTAAGAACCACTGGGTCAGAGACTCACTCAAGCAGGAAATTCAAATGTTCCTGGAAACTAATGAAAATGAAGACACAACCTATCAAAACATTTGGGACACAGCTAAAGCAGTACTGAGAGGGAAACTTATAGCCATACAATCACATATTAAACACCAAGAAGAAGCTCAAATGAACGACCTTACTGCACACCTCAAGGACTTAGAGGAAGAGGAACAAAGGAACCCTAAAACAACCAGAAGGACAGAAATCACTAAAGTTAGAGCAGAAATAAACAACATCAAAAATAAAAGAACCATACAAAAGATCAATGAAGCCAAATGTTGGTTCTTTGAAAGATTAAACAAAATTGACAAACCCCTAGCCAGACTCACCAAACAAAAAAGAGAGAAGACTCAAATTAATACAATTGTAAACGATGGAGGAGATATCACAACTGACACCACAGAAATCCAGAGAATCCTGCGAAACTTCTATAAAGAACTATATGCCACCAAGCTAGAGAATCTGGAAGAAATGGAACAATTCCTAGAAACATATGCCCTTCCAAAACTGAACCAAGAAGAACTACAAAATCTAAATGCACCAATCACAGACAAAGAAACTGAAACCGTTATTAAGAATCTCCCCAACAACAAAAGTCCTGGACCAGATGGCTTCACAAATGAATTCTACAAAACTTTCAGGAAACAGTTGATACCCATACTTCTTAAGCTATTCCATAAGATTGAAGAAACAGGAATACTCCCTTCCACCTTCTATGAAGCCAACATCACCCTGATACCAAAAGCTGATAGGGACAGAACAAAAAAGGAAAACTACAGACCAATATCTCTGATGAACATTGATACCAAAATATTAAACAAGATCTTGGCCAACCGGATACAGCAACATATCAAAAAGATTGTTCATCACGACCAAGTGGGATTCATCCCAGGAATGCAAGGCTGGTTCAACATTTGTAAGTTAATCAATGTCATTCACCACATCAATAAAAGCAAAGCCAAAAACCATATGATTATCTCAATAGATGCAGAGAAAGCCTTTGACAAAATCCAACACCCATTCATGCTCAAAACTCTACAAAAAATGGGAATAGATGGGAAATTCCTCAAGATAGTGGAGTCTATATATAGCAAACCTACAGTCAACATCATACTCAATGGACAGAAGCTGAAAGCATTCCCCCTCAGATCGGGGACTAGACAGGGCTGTCCACTGTCACCATTACTCTTCAACATAGTATTGGAAGTTCTTGCCATAGCAATCAGGCAAGAGAAAGAAATCAAAGGAATACAGATTGGAAGGGAAGAAGTCAAGCTCTCACTATTTGCAGATGATATGATAGTATACATAGAAAGACTTAAAGAATCCAGCAGAAAATTACTAGAAGTTATTAGGCAATATAGCAAGGTGTCAGGCTACAAAATCAATGTACAAAAATCAGTGGCATTTCTTTATGCAAATACTAAATCTGAAGAAGAAGACATCCAGAAATCACTCCCATTTACTGTTTCAGCAAAATCAATCAAATACCTAGGAATAAAGTTGACCAAAGAAGTGAAAGACTTGTATGCTGAAAACTATGAGTCGCTACTCAAGGAAATAGAAACTGATACCAAGAAATGGAAAGATATCCCATGCTCATGGATTGGAAGAATAAATATCATCAAAATGAACATTCTCCCCAGAGCCATATACAAATTTAATGCAATACCCATCAAAGTTCCATCAAGCTTCTTTAAGAGAATAGAACAAACACTACAATCATTTATCTGGTACCTGAAGACACCTAGAATTGCCAAAACCATCTTGAGGAAAAGAAACAGAAATGGAGGCATCACACTCCCAGACCTTAAACTATATTATAAAGCCATCATCATCAAAACAGCATGGTACTGGAACAAAAATAGGCACACAGACCAGTGGAAAAGAATTGAAAGCCCAGAAATACATCCCAACACCTATGGGCATCTAATCTTTGATAAGGGGGCCCAAAGGATTAAATGGAAAAAGGAGGCTCTCTTCAATAAATGGTGCTGGGAAAACTGGGTTGAAACATGCAGAAGAATGAAATTGAACCACTTTATCTCACCAGAAACAAAAATCAACTCCAAATGGATCAAAGACCTAGATGTCAGACCAGAAACAATCAAATACTTAGAGGAAAACATTGGTAAAACACTTTCCCTCCTATACCTCAAGGACATCTTTGATGAATCAAACCCAATTGCAAGGAAGACTAAAGCAGAAACAAACTAATGAGACTACATCAAATTGAAAAGCTTCTGCACATTCAAAGAAACTATTAAACAAACAGAGAGACCCCTCACAGAATGGGAGAAGATTTTCACATGCCATACATCAGACAAGAGACTAGTCACCAAAATATATAAAGAGCTCAGCAAACTTAGCACCAAAAAAGCAAATGACCCCATCCAAAAATGGGCAGAGGATATGAACAAAACATTCACTACAGAGGAGATCCAAAAGACTAACAAACATATGAAAAACTGCTCTAGGTCACTGATTGTCAGAGAAATGCAAATTAAGATAACACTAAGATACCACCTCACTCCTGTAAGAATGGCATACATCAAAAAGGACAGCAGCAACAAATGCTGGAGAGGATGTGGGGACAGAGGAACCCTTTTACATTGCTGGTGGGAATGTAAATTGGTCCAGCCTCTGTGGAGAGCAGTCTGGAAAACTCTCAGAAGGCTAGACATGGACCTTCCATATGATCTAGTAATTCCTCTCCTGGGGTTATACCCCAAGGACTCCATAACACCCAACCAAAAAGAGGTGTGTACTCCTATGTTCATAGCAGCACAATTCATAATAGCTAAAACCTGGAAGCAACCCAGGTGCCCAACAACAGATGAGTAGCTGAGAAAGCTGTGGTATATATACACAATGGAACACTATGCAGCTATCAAGAACAATGAACCCACCTTCTCTGACCCATCTTGGACAGAGCTAGAAGGAATTATGTTAAGTGAACTAAGTCAGAAAGATAAAGATGAGTATGGGATGATCCCACTCAACAGAAGTTGACTAAGAAGATCTGAAAGGGAAACTAAAATCAGGACCTGATCAAATTGTAAGTAGGGCACCAAAGTAAAAACCCTGTGGTGAGGGGTAGACATGCAGCTTCCTGGGACAGTGGGGGGTGGGAATGGGTGGGAGGGATGGGTCACAGTCTTTTCGTGGTGGGAATGGTGTTTATGTACACTCCTAGCAAAATGTAGACATATAAATCAGTATTTAATCAATATGAGAGGGGAAAATCAATTGTATGTCTCAAAGTTTTTCAAAACACAAACTGAATCTTTTTAATATATAGGCTGTGTATTTGATATGCGGACTCTCTCAAAAGCCTAGACCAAGTAGATTAGAAGCATCCAATAGCACAGCTATATACAAGATACTGGGTACTGTACAGCAAACCATAACAAAAGGACTTTTCAAAGTTAACCCAATTACCAAATAATGTGATGATAACATTAACTATCGATTGTCTTTTCGAACCCTAAGACAGCAGGAACCTCACATCTCCACTATAGAGCCCCTACTTCCCCCAGTTCTGGAACCCTTGGATAGGCCCACTTTCCCGTATGCCTCTCCCAATCCATATCAAATAATATTGCATCTGCCGATCACAACCTAACCAACGCAACGATTGCCACCTCAACATGCTTCACCTCAGACTGTGTCCAGAGACTTCCCGAGTGGAATGACAACCCTTCAGCTTCATTACTCAGATGAGACCTTTCCTTTTATAGTACACTCTAATTTCATCTCAGGTGGTTCACTTTCTAACAAAGTCCCAAAACCTAGATATACACCAGGTTCTGTGAGAGAGAGCTTATGTTCACACGTATCCACAAACTAGTGCAAAATATATACCTGAAAGCAGAAGTACACTAGAGTTTGCAGTGAGTACCTCCCTAACACTTCCTCTCCACTATTCCAAGCTTTGGGCCCATGATTGCTCAACAATTTGTTTGACCTCGTATGTTAACTCTCTTTTCAATCACCAGGTTCCAGATGCCACCAGGATTCTGGCCAGGCTTCCCTGGATTGAAGATCCCACCAATATGTCCTGGAGCTCAGCTTCCCCAGAGACACACCCTACTAGGGAAAGAGAGAGGCAGACTGGGAGTATGGACCAACCCGTCAACGCCCATATTCAGTGGGGAAGCAATTACAGAAGCCAGACCTTCTACCTTCTGCAACCCTCAATGACCCTGGGTCCATGCTCCCAGAGGGATAGAGAATGGGAAAGCTATCAGGGGAGGGGGTGGGTTATGGAGATTGGGTGGTGGGAATTGTGTGGAGTTATACCCCTCCTACCTTATGGTTTTGTTAATTAATCCTTTCTTAAATAAAAAAAAAAAGAAAAAAAAGTAGGTTGGGTGTATGGATCCACCTGCCAACGCCCATGTCCAGTGGGGAAGCAATTACAGAAGCCAGAGCTCCCACTTTATGCACCCCAAAAATAATTTTGATCCAAACTTACAGTGGGGGAGAAGTAATAGGGGGGAGATAACCAGAGGGCTCAGAACTCCAGGTCCATCAAAACCCAGAGAGAAAAGGGGAAAAGGGAGGGACATTTGAATGTAGTAATAGGTGTATGTGTGACATGGAAAGGAAAAGAAGATGGGGCCTTAGAAAAAGGGGGGGCAAACATATATAAATATAGACAGGTAGTTGTAGAAATAATAGTTAACCCATATCTGCAACCTTACAGTGTACAGATTGTGGTGTCAGAACTCTGGTGGTGGGAACAGTGTGGATTTGTACCCCTGTTATCTTGTAATATTGTAAATCAACATTAAATCACTAATTTAAAAAAAAATAGAGAGAAACAGACTCAGCATGATTTACACCTATCTATATTCTGTTGCTTTTGCCTGTCATCTGTCTACCATGCTTCTCCCACCTACCTTCACACAGTCAGTCCAACATATATCCATCTATCAGTGTATCTATCCGTCCACCTAGCTGTCTTCAAGTAACTATGGAGTTAGAAAGGGCTCATGATTTGTCAAGGGATTCATTCTACAAGTCAGAGGCCTAGGGTAACTGGTGATAGACAGTTCTAGAAGAGTGACAGTGTAAATTCCCCAACAGATGACCAGTCGTCCTCCCTATTTCAGCCAAGCCCTATGGATTCCTTTACAGTACCCTCACCCCAATCACCTTTCAGGGGGTTCACGATGAACCTCAGTATAGCCTTAATTTTTTGTTTAGAATTGGGATTCCTCACCTACCAATTCAGCCCAGCTGCTATTCATCTTCCTAACTTGGACCGCTGCTCCCTTCTCTTTCAGCCTCTTCCTTCTGAGTTTCAGACTTTTGAAGATGTCCCTTTAATACTTAGTAGAGTGGGAGGCAAGGCGGTGGCACACCTGGCTAAGCACATTACAGTGTGCAAGGTCCTGGGTTCAAGCCCCTGGTCCTCACCTGCAGGGGGGAAAGCTTCATGAGTGGTGAAGCAGGGCTGCAGGTGTCTCTCTGTCTTTCTCCCTCTCTACCTCCCCTTTTCCTCAATTTCTCTCTGTCTCTATCCAATAATAAATAAAGTTAAAAAAAAGTGTTTAAAAAATATTTAATAAAGTGTTGGGAGCAGGAAATGTAGATGAGGAGGCCAGGCAGCAGCGCCCAGTAGAATACACACATGTCCATGCATGAGATTCTGAGTTCAAGCCCCTGGTCTCCATTTCCCGCAGGGCGGGAATGTTTCATGAGCCGTGAAACAGTGTTGCAGATGTCTCTCTGCTTGTCTCCTCCACCTCTATGCCCATTTCCTCTTGATTTATCTCTGTCTCTACTAAAAAAAAAAAAAGAAAGAAAAAGAGGGAAGAAATGGCTGCTGAGAGCAGTGGGCAGGAAACGTTGTGTAGGCACTGTGACCCAGTGATAATCCCGGTGGCAATGGAAAAAAAGAAAGAAAATGTAGATGTAGGGATTGAGCTTCTGCTGGAAAGAAATTACCATCTCTCTTTCTTTAACTATTTGTCTGGCCCATTATCCTATGAGTTTCCTCAAGATAAGGTGTGAGTCAAATTAATTTTCAAATTTCTTAAATGAACACAGGCTGCGGCCTGAGTTAAACATTGCTTTGATGATTTAGGAAAGAAAAGCAGCATCGACCTTCCACCAAGAGAGGCAGAGCTGCACCCAGTGACTCTTAATAAAATTCTAGTTTTGCTACTGCCTGGGTTCACTTGGGCGAGCCATTTCATTTTTCTGTGCAAGATGGGCACCCCTGGATTATGTCACGAAGTGGACACAGTATAAAAGCCAGAAGGTATGTGTGGCTTGTCAGGTGAGCGTTAAACCACCTTCCAGATTTAATTCATAGCAATTTGGAAAGTTTAAGTCCAGTATTAGAAATCAGGAGAGCAAGGCCTGATCCAACTTCTGCCCTGCTGCTTCAGATGATGAATCACGTCTCTTTGTCTCTGGGTTCAGTGTCTTCATCAGTCACTGCCACCACCACCATCATTATCGTCATCTCAGAAGTGCTGATGGAGTCACGGAAAGGCAGCATCTGTCATACAATGATCAGTGTTTGTGATTCTTTGCCAGCCTCGAGGTCATAAGCTCAGAGCCCTCCCCTTCACCCCCACAATGTGTGAATATTTCCTCCATGACCTCCATTTTCACTGGTTTTACACCCTGAGTGTTTTAGTTTCTTTCTTTCTTTCTTTTTTTTTTTTTTTTTGTGAAGTCAGAATACATTTTCATAAGGCTGGCGGGTCTGATGTAGACATTTAGACACTGTTTGCCTTGGCACAGCTTCCAAATGTCTCCCAGCCACCGTTGCTCTATATTTCTTTTTGCCAGGACCCAAATCAGAAATAACTCAGCTGTGAAAACAATATAGAAGCTTTGTCGGCAGCTCCTGAAGATGAATTACTGCTGGGTTATTTTTCTCCTTTGAGTCAGAACTGTGAAGGTAGGTGGGAGAAGCAGCAAGGTTTGGAGAGACCTGTGTATATTTAGGGACCAGGACTAGTTCCATTTTAAGTTAAGACAACAACTCTTCCTCAGACAGTCCGGCTGTCTCCCTGCCAGTTTCCTGACGCCCGTCGGTTGGGCCTTCTGGTTACTGTTGCTAAAATCCGCAGGTCTCAAATTTGCCTGGGCTGAGTCCAACTGGCAGGAAGTAGTCTCATCCTGTGGCACTCAAACGTGTGTTTTCTTGGTCAGTTTTGAAGCTTCCTATGACCAAAGCCTGGCTGAAATGTGGGCCTCCTGCCATAATGAAGCTACGAGTAGCAGTGAGTGACATGCAGGTTCTGGAAGAGGTGCCATCTTTCTCTTGGGGATGGCTGGAGAGACTCTAAGACAGACTCTGGGCCATACTGGTTATGCTTGGAATTTATACATTGTGCAGATGTAGCCAGTTAGACAGTGATGGGGATTCATTTCATTGATTTCACTCACTTCTCCATGTGTTTCTCAGGGGACCTTTTTGTTTCATAGCCTCATTGGTAACAACCCTGGGTTTCTCTTCCAACCAACGAGGAACCCTTTGTCTTCAGTAAGGAAGCAACAGCCACATTGTTACTTGGAGTAACCCAGCAGGTGTCCAAAGAAACTAGAGGCCAAGGCACATTCAGAGAGAGAGAGTACTCTGCTAAATTTTGTTATCTTTAGCCAACTCCTCAACGAATACACTGTACTTCAAGAAGAATAAAAATTGCCCCAAGGAAAAATTCAAACACATAAGAAGGGAAATGAGCAAAGCAACTGGCAAATATTTGGAGGGAAATTAAAGAAAAAAGAAACATTGACTTTACAATAATAATATCTAGTTTATGGTAGGAAAAAACAGGCTGGGACTAAAATACTCAGCAACAGTCTATAATTATGGGCTGGATGGTCAAAGTTTTCAAATTCTTTTAATTACTTAGGGTGGGAATCTGTTGATTATGTTTAGACTTTGTTAAGTGCTCAGTGTTAAAATAAGGTAACTAAGGTAACCATGAAGAGTTAGTTACAGGATGTGTATTTTCTAAAGAACTAGGAAGAAGAAAATACAGGATAAAAAAAAGAAGACACACATTTCAAATGATTTCAGGGAAGCCTAAAAGGATAAATGTATATGAGTGGTATTGCTTATACATTTATCCAAAGGATATGCAAACAGTAATCTGAAGGGGCACGTGCACCCCTGTGTTCACAGCTGAATTATTAACAAAAGCCAAAGACAGGAAGCAGCTTAAATGCCCATCCACAGATGACAAAATAAAGAAGTTATGGTATTGCACCAGAGTAAAAGACTCTGGGGTAGGGGGGAGGCTCAGGTCCTGGAACATGATGGCAGAGAAGAACCTAGTGGGGGTTTGAAAATCTAGTTATGTGGAAAGCTGAGAAATGTTACAGATGGACAAACTATTGTATTTTACTGTCAACTTTAAACTAGTAATGCTCCAATGAAATAAAAAAAAAACAAAACTATGGGATATATACTCTATGGAATGCCACTTTTTATTAGGTAGGGAATTTTTATATTTTTATTTATTTATGATTAACAAGTCCACTGGAAAAGAGGGGGGTACAATTCCACACAATTGCAACCACCAGAATTTCATATCCCATCCCCTCCATTGTAGGCTTTACTATCCTTTAACACTCTGGGAGTATGGACCCAGTATCATTATGGGGTGCAGAAAGTGGAAGGTCTAGCTTCTGTAACTGCTTCTCTGCTGGACATGGGCATTGGCAGCCCAATCCATACTTCCAATCTGTTTCTGTCTTCCCCTAGTGGGGCAAGACTCTGGAGAAATGAGGTTCCAGCATACATTGGTGAGATTTTCTGCCTAGGGAATTCACATTGGCGTCATGGTAGCATCTGCAAACTGGTGGCTGAAAAGCATTCAGATATAAAGCAGGACAAATTGTTTAATAGTCAGGAACCTAAAGGTAAGAATAGAGCAGCTGAGAACTGGGGTCTCCATTTTGAAAAAAGCCAGAAAGTCTTTTCTAGGTATATTCCAAGAGGCCCATGACTTTGCTCAACAGCCTGAGCTCAATAGCTAACATGCAGGTGGGCTAAAGGTATTGTCTAGGGAGGTGGTGTCAGAGTTGAAATAAGAAAGGTGGATCAGGGAAGAATATGGGAAAAATATATAAGTACCACTAACTATAAACCCCATTTATTTGATCTGGGTCCATATTCAGCACAGGAGCCTGGGTAGCCTCTGCATCCATATAGGTCTGAGCTTGCATTCCATGGTCATAGCTAGGAACATTCTAGGCTGCACTCATTTCAGGACTCATCTTCCCCAAGTGGCAGAATATGTTGACCTAGCCTCCCTTCAGAGAGGGCAGCAGTCCCTAGCTTTGTTCTTCCACATTGAGGGCAAAGTCTTATAGAGGCCCACAAGCGGCTCCATGATGCTATTCCTGATGGGAGAGGACCAGTGGTGGTGGAGAGAGGGATCTAGGCTTCCCATCATGTCTATGTGGGAAGCCCAGGATTCCTTGACTAGGGCCACAGAATGCCAGTTTGTAATAAAAACAAAATAAAACAAGCAAAACACAATATTGTGTCCTTTGGGACAAAATGGATAGAATTGGAGGTGATTATGTTTACTGAAACAAGTAAGGAAATGAAAGATAACTACTGCATGGTTTCAGTTATATAGAGAATCTAGAGGACTGATACATAAAAACTTGAACCCCCCCCATACACACATAAGCAAACAAACTTTCTAAGACTTTATGAGAACTATGGTGGTTATTTTTGGGAGGTGGGAGGGTGGGGACACAGATCTTTGGTTGTGGGTGTAGTGTGAACTATACACTGTAATCTTATAATCTTGCAACCCACTATTAATCTATTAATCACAAATTTTAAAAAAAAGGAGGCCAAGGGCAGGAAGAATCACAATGAACAAAAAATATATTATGAGACTACAGAAACCAATTTCCATAAATAATATTTAGTAATACGTGGAAAAGGATGAAACTAGGTTCTGTTATATTTACAAGACATAGATTTCCAGCACAAGGACCCAGAACCACTGAAAGTCTAAGGACAGGAAAAAGCTATATGAGGCAGGGTGCTGAAGCGCATAGTAGAGCGCATATGCTACCATGTGAGGACCTGAGTTCAAGCTGCTGATCCTCCCCTGGAGGAGTGCAGCTTCATAAGCTGTGGATCAGGGCAGCAGGTATCTCTCTCTCTTGCCTTGTTTCCCCTCTCAATTTCTCCCTGTCCTATCAAATTAAAAATAATAAAATGTTAATAAAAAGAAAATAAGCTTGGAGTCTGCCATCTGGGCAGTAATCATAGCACCTGACTGAATTTATGGATAAACTGGGCATCTGACTGTGCAGACAAACTATATATCTATCTTAAATGGCACAAATGCAAAGTTGGTAACCAAGAAGATAGCCAAAATAGCTTCTATTTCTTTTCCTTTCTTTTTTTTTTTAAACTTGAAAAAAGACATATACATATATTTAGAACTGCCAAATAATTAAAATGTTGATATTGAGTCTTTAAAAAAATAGTCAAAATTAACAAGCTGAACATCCAACAGAAAATGTTAAGGTAACAATAGTAGAATAAACCTCTGAAGAGTAGGTATCACATGATAAAAAGAGACACGGACAAAGTAGAGAACTAACATAAACTGGAGGGATGGCTGAAGACAAAATATTATTTTTGGCAAAGATTAAAAAATGTAAGATGAATTTCTGTTTTTTTCTTGAGACAAATCTCTTAGAAGATTAATTAAGATAGGGGCTTAAAAGATATGTCACTTGGGAAGGGGCCTGCTTCCACATGTGCTAGACCCAGGTTGGAGCCAAGCCCCCAGTGTACTGGGGGAAGCTTTGGTGTTATGATGTCTTTCTCTCTCCCTCTATGTCTCTCTTTTCATTAAAAAAAAATTATTTACTGATTGGCTAGAGACAGCTGGAAATTGAGAGGGAAGGGGTAGATAAAGGGGGAGAGAGACAGAGAGACACCTGCAGCCCTGCTTCACCACTTGTAAAGCTTTTCCCTGGTGGGGGCCAGGGACTCCAACCCCATCCTTGTGCACTGTAACATGTTTGCTCAACCAGGTGTGCCACCACGCGGCCCCTCTCTCTTTTTGTAAAAGTTGATCTAGATTGATGAAGTATTGGTGATAATAAAAAAATAAGGTTTTTTTTTTTAAAAAAATTGAAATAGAGAGAGAGAGAGATTGTGAGTAAACAAGATTAGGAATGAAAGGAGCTCTATTCATAGTATACATTAAATGGATAGTATATGACTATTATATGTGACATTTATTCTACAACTTGAAATCGTAAATAGAATCATCAAACCCCTAAACAAATACAGTATACCAAAAAATGGACACAAGAATTGGTAGAAAATCTAACATGTGAGGACTGGGAAGTGGCATATCAGGTTAAGCACACGTAGTGCTAAGCTAATAACCCTCCCTTGCTAGGATTCTGGTTTGAGATCCTGGCTCCCCACGTGCAGGAGGGTCACTTCACAAGTGGTAAAGCAAGTCTGCAGATGTTTCTCTTTTTTTGCTCCCTCTCTATCTTCCCCTCCCCTCTCAATTTCTCTCTGTCCTATCCAAAAAAATTTTTTAAAAGGCCAGGAAGCAGTGGATTCATGCAGGCACTGAGCCCAGCGATAACCATGGAGGGGAAAAAAAGGAAATATAAAATGGGCTTATTATAATAGTTAAAAATTAAATAAGCAAGCAGTTAAATATATTCCTGTAGAGAAAACATTGGTTCCAGGTGAGTTGTGCTAATTAGCCAGTGAACAAATAATTTCAAGCTCACCCAAATTCCACCCTGGCGCACAGAGACAGCCAATATACTTCAGTTTCCCTTTAACAGCCTTGTGTAAGCTTAATAATAAGCTAGAGTGTACACTAAGGAGAATTTTAGCTTAGTTTTACTCATAATCAGAGAACCCCAAATTATTTTAAAATACTAGCACTGCAACTCCATTAATAATTACTGAAAAAAATAACACATCAACCAGAAAACACCTAGAATTGTCAAAACCATCTTGAGGAAAAGAGAGATAGAAAAGAGATAGAAAAGAGAGATAGAAAAGAGAGATAGAAAAGGAGGCATCACACTCCCAGATCTCAAACTCCCAGATCTCAAACTCCCAGATCTCATCGTCATCAAAACAGCCTGGCACTGGAACAAAAATAGGCACACAGACCAGTGGAACAGAACTGAAAGCTCAGAACTAAACCCCCACATCTATGGGCATCTAATCTTTGATAAGGGGGCCCAAAGGATTAAATGGAAAAAGGAGGCTCTATTCAGTAAATGGTGCTGGGAAAACTGGATTGAAACATGTAGAAGAATGAAATTGAACCACCTTATCTCACCAGAAACAAAAATCAACTCCAAATGGATCAAGGACTTGCATGTTAGACCAGAAACTATCAAATACTTAGAGGAAAACATTGGTAAAACACTTTCCCACCTAAACCTCAAGGACATCTTTGATGAAACAAACCCAATTGCAAGGAAGACTAAATCAGAGACAAACCAATGGGACTACATCAAATTGAAAAGCTTCTGCACAGCCAAAAAAACTATCACACAAACAAAGAGACCCCTCACAGAATGGGAGAAGATCTTCACATGCCATACATCAGACAAGAGACTAATCACTAAAATATACAAAGAGCTCAGCAAATTTAGCACCAAAAAAGCAAATGACCCCATCCAAAAATGGTCAGAGGATATGAACAAAACATTCACTTCAGAGGAGATCCAAAAGGCTAACAAACATATGAAAAACTGCTCCAGGTCACTGATTATCAGAGAAATGCAAATATAGACAACACTGAGATACCACCTCACCCCTGTGAGAATGGCATACATCAAAAAGGACAGCAGCAACAAATGCTGGAGAGGCTGTGGGGACAGAGGAACCCTTCTGCACTGCTGGTGGGAATGTAAATTGGTCCAGCCTCTCTGGAGAGCAGTCTGGAGAACTCTCACAAGTCTAGACATGGACCTTCCATATGACACAGTAATTCCTCTCCTGGGGATATACCCCAAGGATTGCATAACATCCAACCAAAAAGATATGTGTACACTTATGTTCATAGCAGCACAATTCATAATAGCTAAAACCTGGAAGCAACCCAGGTGCTCAACAACAGATGAGTGGCTGAGAAAGCTGTGGTATATATACACAATGGGATACTATGCAGCTATTAAGAACAATGAACCCACCTTCTCTGACCCATCTTGGATGGAGCTAGAAGGAATTATGTTAAATGAACTAAGTCAGAAAGATAAAGATGAGTATGAGATGATCCCACTCATCAACAGAAGTTGAGAAAGAAGAACAGAAAGGGAAACTAAAAGCAGGATCTGACTAAATCTAGAGTAGGGCACCAAAGTAAAAACCCTGTGGTAAGGGGGAGGGTGGGCATTCGGCTTCCCAGGGCGGTGGGGGTGGGTGGGTGGGAGGGGACACAGTCTTTTGGTGGTGGTGGGAATGGTGTCTATGTACACTCCTATTAAATTGTAGTCATATAAATCACTATTCAATTAAAATGAGAGGGGAAAAATTTATTGTATGTCTCAAACTTTTTAAAACACAGACTGAGTCTTTTTAATATATAGGCTGAGTCTTTGATATGTTGACTCTCTCAAAAGCCTAGACCAGGGAGAACAGAAGCAACCAGTGGCACAGCTATATACAAGATGTTGGGTATTATACAGCAAATCCTAACAAAGGGACTTTTCAAAGTTAACCCAATTACCAAATAATGTGATGATAACAATAACTATCCATTGTCTTCTTGAACCCTAAGACAGCAGGAACCTCACATTTCCACTATAAAGCCTATATTTCCCCCAGTCCGGGAACCTTAGGGTGGGGCGTACTTTCCTACGTGCTTCTCTCAATTCATATCAAATAATATTGCATCTGCCGATCACAACCTAATCAACGCAACGAGTGCCACCTCAGCATGCTTCACTTCAGAATGTGTCCAGAGACTTCAGGTGTGGAATGACACCTTTCAGTTTCATTACTCAGGTGAGATCTTTCCTTTCATAGTATTCTCTAATTCCATTCCAGGTGGCTCACTTTCTAACAAAGTCCCAAAACATAGATATAGACCAGGTCCCATGAGATAGAGCATATATTCATACGTATACGTAAATTAGGTCAAAATATATACCTGAAAGCAAAAGTACACAATAGTCTGCAGTGTGTACCCCCCAACACTTCATCTGCACTATTCCAGCCTTTAGGTCCATGATTGTTCAACAACTTGTTTGGCTTTGTATGTTAACTCTCTTTTCAGCTACCAGGTTCCAGATGCCAGCAGGATGCCCACCAAACTTCCCTGGACAGACGACCCCACCAGTGTGTCCTGGAGGTCCGCTTCCCCAGAGACCCTCCCTACTAGGGAAAGTGAGAGGCAGGATGGGAGTATGGATCAACCATTCAACGCCCATGTTCAGTGGGGAAGCAATTACAGAAGCCAGACCTTCCACCTTCTGCAACCCACAATGACCTTGGGTCCATATTCCCAGAGGGATAGAGAATGGGAAAGCTATTGGGGAGGGGATGGGAAATAGAGATCTGGTGGTGGGAATTGTGTGGATATGTACCCCTGCTACCCTATGGTTTTATTAATGTCTCCTTTTAAAAATAAATAAATAATAAAAAATAACAACACAATTAAGTGGTGTCTATGTTATGAATGCAAGTTTGTTATTAGGAAATCAATGAACTCAACCCATCCACTAACAATTTAAAGGTAAAAACATATCATTTATTAGATAAGACAAGTTCAATAAGATTCATACATTACAAAAATTCCTAGCAAATCAAATCACAAGGGGGTCATTATTTTTTAGTAAATGTATTTTTTATTATCTTTATTTATTGGATAGAGACAGCCAGAAATTGAGAGAGTAAAAGGAGATAGGAAGAGAAGAGAGACACCTGCAGCCCTGCTTCCCTACTCTTAAAGCTCTCCAACCCCGGCAAGTAGGGACCAGGGGCTTGAACCTGGGTCCTTGTGCACTGTAACATGTGTACTCAACCAGGTGCACCACCAGCTGCCCTCATTTAAAAATATTTATTTGTTTCAATGAGAGAGATACAGAGAGAAGGATAGAGAGAGAAGGAGAGGGAGAGGGAGAGGGAGAGGGAGAGGGAGAGGGAGAGAGAGAGAAAGAGACCAGAGCATTATTTAGCTCTGGCTTTTGATAGAACTGGGAATTGGACCAGGGACCTCAGAGCCTCAGGCATGAACATCTTTTGTATAACCCCAAAAAGAGGGTCATTCCTTCAAAATATATTTATACATGGAGAAATATTATACATAATAGCATTCTACATAATAAAAATATTGCCTTTTAGATCAGGTGTAAATTAAAATTAATGATGCCAATTATTTTCAATACTGAGGTTAGGCCATGTAAGAAAAACAAATAAACAACATAGAGCGAAAGAACAAAACAAAATGAATAAACTTATATCATGATCATCTGCCCAGAAAATCCATCTAGAAGAATCCACCGGTAAGTTTTTAGAATTAAGTATGTATTGACTTTGTTCAGGATGCAAAACACAAAAAGTTGTATTTAACTTTATTTTCCACCAGGGTTATTGCTGGGGCTTGTGTTTGCATGATGAATCTGCTGCTCCTGGAGGCCATCCCCTCTCCCTTTATTTTTTATAGGACAGAGAGAAATTGAGAAGAATGGGGAAGGAGAGAAGGGGAGGAAATCTGTAGCACTGCTTCACCACTCTCTGCCAGTGGGAACTGGGGACTTGAATCCGAGTCTTAGGGCCTGGGAATGTCTGTGCTCTGCAGAGTGTGCCATTGCCTGGCTTCTCAACAGCATTAACAGTCAGTGAGAAAATTTAATCTTTTTAAATAGATAATGTTTAGTCATTATAGCAAAAAAATATGAAGTACCCAGGAATTAATTTTGCAAGGGAAGAGATATACCCTTCTAGAGAAAATGAGAAACTCTCTCTCAATTAGATTTTTAAAAGAGCCTAAGTCAATGTAGAACTACAATATTTTCTTGGAAGATTCAGTATTTTATTATTCTTTATTTTCCTGCCATGCTGGAGAACAAGCTTGGGACCTAGCCCATGGGAGGCTTGCACTCCATTGCTGACTGCCTCCCTGACCCAGAGTCCATATTTCAAAGACTCCGTTCTCCTCACATTAGTACCTGCTAAGCCAAAGTTTGGGAGGGCTTTAATAGCATGGAAAGACTGACTTTAAAATGTATGTGGAGACACAAAGACCTAGAGACAGACCAGGCATTCCTGAAGATGAAGAGGCAGGACATCCAATCTATCATGTATCAGAATATGAGGCCGCAGAAACCCAGGGAGTTGTGGTGTTTCACAGAGAAGCAGACCAGAAGAGCTGACTGTAGAGCCTGGACATGAAGCCATGTGCAGGTGGAGCCCTGATTTAAGGCAGAGCTGACCTGGCAGAGAGTGGTGGCGAAGACACTGGCACACCTGAAGGTCATATAGCAGTGCAGGTGAAACTGGTCCCTGGCAGGGCAGACACGTTGCACTGATAGGAAATAGGCAACATATATGGGAAACTGTGAGGTTTTAGCTCTCTGACTTGGGGTAGATGAGTCAAGGAAATGTTAGAATTTAACCTAACCAGGGGATTTTCAAAGTAAAACCAACTCTCACATAACTTGGTATTAATAATAGTTCGCTACTGCCATCTTAAACTCTAAGACAACAAAGAATCTTCCTCATTCTCTTTAAAATATATATTTCTCCTAGTCTTGGAACTTCTGGGACGTTGCTTGTATTTCTTCATGCTTCTCTTGATCCCCCTACCATTTGATGCTGCATCTGCTGACCTCAACCAAATCAGTGCAACCAGTGTCACCTTGCCATGTTTCACTCTGGGTGTATCCAGAAACACCAAGTCTGAGACGTCAACCCTCCAGTTTCAATACTCTGGTGAGGCCTTTCCTAACACAGGGGACTCCCCAGTTCCATTTCAAATAGCACATTCCCTAAGAGAGTTACAGAACCTAGATAGAGACCAGGGCCTAAGGGACAGGGTATATGTTTACACATAAGTTAGGGGAAAATACATACCTTGGGGTGAGGGTGCTCAATAGTCTGTAGTGAATAGACTTAGACTCAGTAAGTGTAGCAAGCAAGCAGAAAGACCTAATCACTTTAAGTCTAACCTTAAATCACTATCTGTCCCTTAATCACTTTAAGTCTAACCTTGTCAGATAAAATAAGGACTATGAAAGCTGGATAAGGGCAAGAGACTGGCACAATTTACTGATGGCCTTTGTGGTCACTAGCAGGCCAACCCATCATCTGGGGCCCTAGTCAGGGAATCCTTGGATTCCCACATAGATATGATTAGTCTAGACCTCTAAGAGATCCCTCTCTCCACCAGCACTGGTCACTTCCAACAGGAACATCATCATAAGCCCTCTTGTGGGCCTCTCCAAGACCTTGCTCTCAATGTAGAGCAGCAGTGGTAGGGACTACCCCATTCTCTGAAGAGAGGCTGGGTTAGCCTACTCAGTCTGCCACTCAAGGAAGACTGGTCCTGAAATGAGTGCAGCCTAGAATGCTCCCAGCTGTGACCATGGACTGCGAGCTCAGACTGACAGGGACTCAGAGGTTACACATGTTCCTGTGGCCCCTAGATCAGATCAATAGGATAGATAGTTAATGATGTTTATATACTTTCCTCATGTTTGGGAATTACTCTCTGCCCCAACCCATCTTTCTAGTCCTATTCTCAACTAACTCTGATACCATCTTCCCCGATAATACTTTTAGCCTACCTGCATGCTAGCTATCAGGCTCAGGCAAAAATTACTAAAGTCACAGCTTCCTTTGAACATACCTAATAGACTTCCTAGCTTCTTCCCACATGAAGACCCCTAGTTTTATCTGCTCTGTTCCTACCTTTGGGTTCCTGTTCATTAAATAATTTGCCCTGCTTTATCTTTTACTGCCTTTCAGACACCAAGTTGCAGATGCTACTATGATTCCATCCTGACTTCCCTGGACAGACAACCTCACCAATGTGTCCTAAAGTCTCACCTCTCCAGAGCTCTATCCCACTAGGGAAAGATAGAAATAGGTTGGGGGATATGGATCAACTTGCCTACGGCCATGTCCAGCAAAGAAGAAATTACATAAGCCAGACCTTCCACTTTCTGCACCCCATAAAGAATTTTGGTTCATGTTCCCAGAGGGATAAAGAATAGGGAAGATTCCAATGGAGGGGATGGGATACAGAACTCTGGTGGTGGGAACTGTACAATTGCGTTAATCATTATTAAATAACTAATAAAAATTTTTTAAAAATCAGGCCTGGGAAGACAGCCTAATAGTGATGCAAAGAGACTTTCATGCCTGAAGCTCCAAAAGTCCTAGGTTCAGTCTCGAGCTGACCACCATAAGCCAGAGCAGAGCAATGTTTCCCCTGGAAACCCTGGTAGAGACCCAGCGATGATGTGGTCTCTGCTGCCGCCCTGTGGCCACAGCTTGGAAGCGCTGACAGTGAAGAGCTTTGTGGTTCTGACTTTCCCCAGGGACTACCTGTGCCCTGGTGATTTGATGCTGGCACTTGTTCCCCAGGAGACCAGCGCTGGATTCCTGAGCTTCCCAGTTTGGAAACAGCGCTGTCCTAGTCCAGTGTGATTCTGAGAACATCACTCCCTCTCTGAGCCTGCTTATGGGGTGAGGCGTGGAGATGGATTGTGAGGGTTGAAATGAGAGGGTAGGGGTGAAAGTGCAGGAAAGTGCCAGGTGACTGGTGTGATTGCTCAGTCCACATGCAGGGGCCTGACTGGGACTTGCAGAGGCAACACTCACTCCTCACATGAAGTACTAGACTCTAATGCTCTGCCCCGTGTGCAAGGTTATCTCATCTGAACTTTCAGCCATCGGAGAGATGGGCTCTGCCATCTTCCTCCTCCCAGGACACATCCTCCTCATCAGAAGGGACCCCAGGAGACATTCAGCCTGCCCAAGGGCTTCTGGCTGTGCAGGCGGTGCCTGGAGGGGCAGAGGGACAGTGGAGCCATTTAGGGCATATGCCTTTCCCGGGTCCAAACCCCAGCACCACATGGGAATACCACAACACAGGGGGAACATCTGGTGCTGTGGTGTTTCTCCTTTCTGAATGAGCAGCAAAACTATACATGTGTGAGCCCCCAGCTCAGCAAACAAAGACAAAGAGCCATGGCCTGGGGCTGGAGGCTGGATTCCAACCTGCCCCCTCGTCTGTCACTCTTAGAGAAGTGCACCATTTTACTCACGAGGGGATTAGAACACCCGCTCACAGGGCACCTGCAGCTACAGTGAGGGCCCAAAACTCACAGAGGGAGAGGGGTGCCTGGGAGCCTGGCCCAGTGGATCTTCCCAGATATTGGCAGATGACACTATTGTCTCAAAGTGGGGGTGGGGAGCTTTGATAGGGAGTCAGAGACCATTTATGCAGTTTGGATCCTCCCAGCTTCAGGGCTGTGGCCATCCTGGGCCTAAGTCACATCTCCTATGACCCTGTGACAGTGGGGGAGCCACAGCCCCTGCCAGAATCTTAGCTGTGAGATAGCAGTCATGTCCTTCCTACCCACAGGACGGTCATGGAAGAAGCACTGGAAGCAGCTCTCTTCTTCATGAGTCATGATTGTGTCTGCAGATACAGTGGTTCCTGTGTAACAAGTTGTTTGCTGTCTTTGAAAAAAGAAGGACCTGTTGTCCTGGAGGTGTGGCAATGAATAAAGCACTGGACTCTCAAGCATGAGGTCCTGAGTTCAGTCCCCGTAGCACATGTACCAGAGTGATGTCTGGTTCTCCTCTCTCTCTCTCTCTCTCTCTCTCTCTCCTCTCATTAATAAATAAGTAGAATCTTTAAAAAGAAAAGAAAAAATAAAGAGGAGGAGGAAAAGGAGAAGGGGGGAAGAATGATTTATTTGAGAGAGAGAGAGAGAGAGAGAGAGAGAGAGAGAGAGAGGCCAGAGCAATGCTCATCTCTGGCAATGGTGCCAGGGCCCAAGCTGGGCATGCAAGTCTGGCGCACTACCATTGCATATTCTATATAACACCACAAATAGTTTATTCTAGGCTGCTTGCACTCACTGCTCACAAGGACGCAACTACTTTTTTTGTCACCATGTCATCAGTGCCTAGCACAGGGACTAGCCTGTGAGATGCCAGATTCACAGTCTGACACACCTCTGACATGTATAAATGTCACATCTATGAGAAGCATGTAAATCATCTATCCAGAGAAACTGGTGGGGAGAGGGATGCTTCACCCCCTGGCAGGAGCTCAGGACACTCCTGCCCAGGGCTCAGAGGGCTAAGCAAATCTCCAAGACCTTAGATGATCAAGGCCAAGACTGATCATCAGATGTACCTCCCATCTGTGGCCAGCAGATGGCGAATGTCCCCGCCCACAGATCAGTGGGAGCCTGGCTGCTTACCCTGGGCTGTCAAGGGTATCCCTGAGTATGGAATTTCTTTTGGGAAAAATGTCTGTTTGCAGATCCCTGTGGGGCGACAGAAAACCCTTGAGCTCCCTTCAAGGCTCTGCCCAAGTCCAGCACCAGGTGAAGCCACCTCTCCTCGCTGCTTAACCCAGGCATGGCTCTCACCTGTGTCTTGAGTAATGGAATGAGGTAGATTGCAAGGTGGGGAAGGGGAGGTCTAGGCTTACAGGTGCATTTGGTAAAGGTGAATAGGTGTGTACATGATAGAGTCACATTTTTGAGTAAGCAGTGAGTGGAAAGAAGGAAGGAGGGAAGACAGACAGGGGACAGGAAATGAGGGAAGAAATACAAGTAGTAAAAAAAATGAGAGAGAAAGAGAGAGAGAGAGAGAGAGAGAGAGAGAGAGGCACAGAGTAAAAACCATTTCTCTCTGTTCCTGCCTATCCCACCAGCTCTCCATTCCAGAGGACCTTGGAGGTCCTGGCTTCCTGAATATTCTTCTGGAGAGTTCTATCCATCTCTAGAGAAAGCCCTCTTGGCAATTTGTAGGGGTGAAGGCAAAGGGTAAAAACCCAATCCAGAAAGAGTGCTTTGGGATCTGACTCCATGTCAGTACTGTTCATGGGGGTCAGTGTGTTGCCATTTGCAAAGTTCACTCTTTCTTTTTCTAGTATATTTTATTTCACATTCAGTATTGGTCCTGAGGCTTCCAACAGCTCAGGCTGTAGGGATGGGGGTTCCCCACTGTGTAGACGGAGACCAGAGCCAGAGAGTAGAGAAACAGCTCTGCATGGTTGGTGGTGGAGAAGCTGAGGTGCAGAGCTGGATGTCCCTACTGCCTTCCTTTACCCCCTACCCCCAGCCCCACGCCTCACAGCCATCCGGTGCCTCCCTAGCCAGAAATTGTATTGGGAGACAACAGGCAGCAGACTCTAGCCTGTGATGGGGTACGGACCAGCTGACCACACGCTGGGCCTTCCAACTGGGGACTTCCTGAAGCTGGCTAGAGACCAGCCTTCAAAACATTTCCCTCCTCTCCCTCCTCCTGCACCCTCCTCCCTCTCCCCTCCTTGTCAGGGATCTGCAAGAGAAAAGAGTGGATGGTAATTGCCCCCCGTGGAACTCACCTGCCATGAAAGGGTGTTAAATAACACGCAATTTACATGTCTTCCCTGTAGGAAATTATAGAATCAGAGCTTTCAAATTAGCAATAGGTTTTTCTAATTGAATCCATTTCCCGTACGGCAGGTGAAGTGAGAAATGATCAGCTAGTTCAGTTGCCTCTGCAAATGGACCACCAGACAATTGAGGGAATTAAATGCTTATTAAAAGTGCAGGTAAAAATTGATATTAGGTTTCTGGGAAATCTGTCTGCAGAACCATATTGCAGCCGCCTGTGTGTCCAGATGATGCCTGCTGTGATGACATAAAAGGCCTTGCCTGCCTCCTGGAAAGGTATGGACTAAAGAGGGGTCTGGGGGGGCATGAGGATGGGAGACCACTTCCCCTCTCTCCACAGCTGGTTCCCTGTGGAGCTCACCTGTCTGAGCCCGATTTACCATCTATACATGCTAACCGTGTGGTGGTTATGGTGTGAGAAATAAATCAACCAGTGTGTGTGTGTGTGTGTGTGTGTGTGTGTGTGTGTGTGACTTCAAAGGAGGGGGGTCTGGTGAATAGCAGGTGCTAAATAACAGAAATATAAATAATAATGCCATCTGACGTTATCACTATGTCGTCTCATCATTATTATGCTTGTCTGGAGTATTCCTTGTCTGCTATTGCCTTATCAGTTGCCAGGACACTTACTGGCTTCAAGCGATACCCATTTGCCATCTCAGGGTTTCTGTGAATCAGGCATGTGGGTGAGACTCAGCTGCCCCCGCTCCCAGCCCCAAGACCTTCAGCATCAGCTTCTGTTGTCTCTTCCGGAGGCTCATCTGGGGCAGCATCTGTGTCTGTTCCCACACACACGTGGTTGTTGCTGGGCTCAGTTACTGGCAGTTGGCAACTCCAGGAGGGCAGGCTGTGAGGGGGCAGTGAGACTTCTCCCCACCTCAGGAGGGGGGTGGTCTGCCTGCAAGATAGAAGTTGTGATCTGAGGCAACCTCATCATAGAAGTGGCATCCCACTTCTTATGCCATTGCCCCTGGGTGAGAATCAAGCCACACTGCAGAGACCATGAATATCAGGCAGTGGGGGTTGGGTTTTGAGGACTTGGGGGAGGGGCTTAAAGAAGTTTCCCACCAGCAATCACCAAGGTCTGATGAGGTGGCTCAGACATTCACTGCTCACAGATCTGGGCTGTTTGTAGTCCTGCTTGGAGTGGGTTGTAATTTTCCCCAGATGGTTCCCAACCCTATTTTCAGGAACTCAGGGCCACTTTCAGGTGGGGGTCACTTTGACCCCTTGAGTGTGGTGACCTCACCACATGTCCTGATCTCTGATGCCCTTTGCCTGATGTGGGAACAGCCTACTGGAGAGAATAGTCAAGCTAGGGCCAAGCACACAGGGAAAAGCCACCTCCCGGGACTACTGGAAGCATCCAACCTTCCCATTCAAACTCAAGACTTGCAACATCTGTGCTTGTAACACTGCCCTTGGCGGGGAAAAAAGATAGCCAGCTCCCTGTGGCAGAAGCTCCAATAGGCAGAAGATGGAGTCTTCTGAAGAGTGAAGTCTGCAGGGGACACACCCAATGGGGAAGTCTTGATCCCAACAGAAAATGAGAAAAGCTGCATGTGTACGCACACACCACACACACACATGCACACAGCACACACCACACAACTTACACACCACACACACATGCACACAGCACACACCACACAACTTACACACCACACACACACGCACACAGCACACACCACACAACTGACACACCACACACACACATGCACACAGCACACACCACACAACTTACACACCACACACACACACTGCACACAGCACACACCACACAACTTACACACCACACACATACACTGCACACAGCACACACCACACAACTTACACACCACACACACACACTGCACACAGCACACACCACACAACTTACACACCACACACACACACTGCACACAGCACACACCACACAACTTACACACCACACACACACACTGCACACAGCACACACCACACAACTTACACACCACACACACACACTGCACACAGCACACACCACACAACTTACACACCACACACACACACTGCACACAGCACACACCACACAACTTACACACCACACACACACACTGCACACAGCACACACCACACAACTTACACACCACACACACACACTGCACACAGCACACACCACACAACTTACACACCACACACACACACTGCACACAGCACACACCACACAACTTACACACCACACACACACACTGCACACAGCACACACCACACAACTTACACACCACACACACACTGCACACAGCACACACCACACAACTTACACACCACACACACACACTGCACACAGCACACACCACACAACTTACACACCACACACACACACTGCACACAGCACACACCACACAACTTACACACCACACACACACACTGCACACAGCACACACCACACAACTTACACACCACACACACACACTGCACACAGCACCCACCACACAACTGACACACCACACACACACACTGCACACAGCACCCACCACACAACTTACACACCACACACACACACGCACACAGCACCCACCACACAACTTACACACCACACACACACACTGCACACAGCACACACCACACAACTTACACACCACACACACACACGCACACAGCACCCACCACACAACTTACACACCACACACACACGCACACAGCACCCACCACACAACTTACACACCACACACACACACGCACACACCACACACCACACAACTTACACACCACACACACACGCACACAGCACACACCACACAACTTACACACCACACACACACATGCACACAGCACACACCACACAACTTACACACCACACACACACACTGCACACATGCACACACCAACTCCACACACATACCCACACACAACACACACCACACACACACATGCACACAGCACTCACCACACAACTTACACACCACACACACACACTGCACACAGGCACACACCAACTCCACACACATACCCACACACAACACACACCACCTACACACACCACACACAGGCACACTAGGGAGAAGGTGGGCCAGGAAACAGAATGAACTTTCAGAGCCTCAATCTGGAAAAGACTTGCTCTTGGAAACAGTGCAGTGCTGGTCACATGCTGAGCATGTGTGCTCTCCATAAACCGGGGTCTGGAGGCTTGCCCCGCCCCCACCAAGCCTGCTCTTTCAGCACATGGGGCTCACAGAGGATCTGTCCCCTCCAGCCCAGGGGCCCAGGGACTGTATCCATTTCCAGAAAGATAGGAAGGAAGGGGAAAAGGGAGGAAGCAAAGAAAGAAGGAGAGGAAGGGAGGAAGGGAGAAGGAAGGAAGGAAGGTAGGCAGGCAGGCAGGCAGGCAGGCAGGCAGGCCTGAAGGCAAAGAGAGGCATTCTCCTGTCAGGGAGCCCTCAGGTAGGGTGCGATGGGGGTGGGTGTCAAGGCTAGAGCAGAGTAAGGGTTCAGGTGCAGAGCCTGGGGGGACCTGTCCAAATTTTACTCCCAAGGATGAAACTCAGAGTCTCAGAGTAGGGGGAGAAGGAAGGACTATTTATCCAGCACCCAACACTGTTCACTAAGAGAGACCGAGAACCATCTTGTCAGTGGGAAGCGCCAGCTTGAGTCCATGGAGCTCCTGAGTATGTCACTGAGGCTGCATAATGGGCAGGACCACTCAGGTCCCTCTGTCTGTCTGTGTGTCAGAGCTCCCCCGCAGGCATAGAGCCTCCTATTCCAGTCCTCCCTGGGGATCCTTTCTTGTGAATTAATCCCCCCTCCCCAATTATCCCCTTTAATGAAAAGCTCCCTTGTCTGGCCTCTGGACTTGCACTCTATAGGGAAGGGCTGGGCTGCCCTCCCTCCCTCTGCCTTTGTCTCTTCCCAACCTGCCTGGGCCCGGCTCCCACCCCCTTTTCCCGCTTGAGCACCATCTCAGGAGGCCCCAGTGAGGTCATTCCTGTGTCAGCAGGGGCTGCACAATAGGCCAGGGCTGCCTTTCTCCAGGAGAGAGCTGAGGGGGGGAGCAGGCAATTACAGGTTCCACAATGGGGTGCCCTCAAGGGGGCTCCCACCAATTAGAGCTAGGTGGGGGTGTGAGGACCTGAAAGGCCCCCCTGGAAGACCAGGCCAGATAGGTCCCCACACCCACTGTTATTGATTCATTCGTTCACTTATTCACTCAGTCACTGACTTTTGTTTCCTTCCTTCCTTCCTTCCTTCCTTCCTTCCTTCCTTCCTTCCTTCCTTCTTTCCTTTCCCTGTTTCTTTCCTTCTATTTCTTCATTCTTTCTTTTTTCTTTCATTTTCTTTCTCTTTTCTTTTCTTTCTTCTTTCCTTTTTTTCTTTCTCTTTCTTCTTGTCTTTTCGTTCTTTCTTCTCTTTCCCCATTCCTCCTTTTCTCCCTTTCTTTTTTCTTATTTTCTTCCTTTTCTTTCTCTTTCCTCCTTTCTTTCCTTGCTTTTCTTTACCTTTCCTCCTTTCTTTCCTTGCTTTTCTTTACCTTTCTTTCTCTATTCCTTTTTGCTTTCCTTTCTTTCCTCCCTTCCTCTTTCCCTTCTTTCCATTCTCTTCTTCCTTTTGTCTCCCACATTCTGAACACTGTCTGAGTGCCTCCCATATATCAGTGATCCAGTAGTGACTTCATGGCTGCAGGCAGGCCTTCATGGAGCAAACGCTGGGTTAGCCGAGGCAGATAGATAATGAATAGATAAACACACGAGACCAATGCATATGAGGCTTTAGAGGTGACTGGCCCACTGGAGATCAGACGGCATGAGCTCTTGGGGAGTAGTGGGGTGGGACTGGGGAGTAACATTAACAAGGCGGTCAGGGCAGACTTCTGGGAGGAAGTGACCTTTGAGCTGAGCCCTGGCAAAGAAGACGTCTGTAGTCCACCATGTTGCAACCTAGGCAAGGACATTTTATGGCTGGAGAAACAAGGCCCAGTGCCAGAGTCACCCAGCAGGGGAGTGAGTGGTGGGGCTGGGGGCTGGGGCCAGGCTCCCTGCCCCTCTTCAACCCCCTGGGCAGATGGATTGAGCCCTGGTCAAAGAATGAGGGCTAGAAAAGGGTCTTAGGGGGAAGGCTGATAGTTGGATTATGGGGTGAGGTGTTTGCAGATAGGGCTGCAGCACAGGGAGGGGCTGGAGGCTCACCAGGCTGGAAGTGGGGAGTCAGCATCTCTGCTGAGCCCCTACCAAGGCCAAGCTCCCCAATGACCCCAGGTTTCCGGGTCACGGAGGCACCAGAAGCACAGGCTGCTCCCCCACAGTGTGGAGCTCATGCTCCTGCCACCCACATACCAGTCGCACTGCCCACAGGGAAGACAAATGCAGATGATCAGGCTGTAAGAAGCATCCAGGGAGCCTATGGCACACCTCAGCATCCAAGCCTCCCCAAGCCAGCCTACAGTGGCCCCTCAGCCGCTGTTGACAGTGTAAACACTTGTCTTCCTGAACAGGGCTGCCCTGGCCTGCCCAGCCTCCCTCTGAGCTAGGCAGTAGCTGTGGGAGGTCCACTCACTTCCACAGGTCTGCTGGGTCTGGGGGTGGCAGGCTGTTTTGAACAGGAACTTCAAAGCGGTTGTCTGTGTGGCACCATGGCCTGGACGACATGACTGGCTCTCCTGTGTTTGGGTTTGTCTGCTTGGAGGAGGCAGACTGGGCACCATAGGCAAAGACTGTGAGGGGGAACACTCGATTTTGCTTATGGGGAGTGTGGGAAGATGGGGCGACAAAATAGCTCCCCCCACACACACACCATCCAGGTTAAGCTTGGTCCCTGGGGGGAGACTTCAGTGCTGTAATCTCTCTCTCTCCCTAGTTCTTTCTGTTTGCCTGTGGGAGTGTGTGTTGCCATCTGCTCTCTTCCAACACTGTGTGAGGGCATACACATGAGCTCTCCAGTCAACTCTCAACCTCCAAAGTTCTCACGTCTGACCTGGACTCATCCAAGGCCATTCAGGTAGCAAGTGATGGGTCTGGGATTTGAACCTGGTCCATCAAACTCCCAAATCCACATTGACTCCAGGAAGCCTCCATGTCCCTAGCATTTTACCCCAGCTTGGAGCTGTCACCCTCAAACTCCCTTCCTGAAGTTTCCTGTATGTTTGGTGGCTATTCCCTGAGATCCAGACACCCAGGATAGACAGATAGACAGATGTCCCTGAGGCTGCCTCTCACCTGAGGTGTCCACTGCTGAGGGCAGGAGCACCTGTAGGCTGGCCTCACCAGGTGGATCTAGAGAGGGGACATCAGCTTTCCCCCATCCAGCTCTTCCTGGGTTGGGGTGCTGAGGCTGGAGAGAGGAAATGTCGCTGGAGATGAGGCTTCTCCACCCTCAGGATCATGACCTTCATTCACACAGCGTGGTTGAGATTGTGGACAGAATTTGGCCACTTCCCATCTCCTTTCAGACAGTGGCTCCTTTCAGCTGATATTGGGAGCATCCAAAGTGAGATGGCTCCTTCTAGCCAAAGAAATCTTTTCCCCTAGTGGACATCTGGGTCTCTGTCCTCAACAGAAGGGAGAACCACAGAGAAATGCCCCATTTGGGGGTTTCCCCCCTTTCTCCCACTCCTCTTGAGAACCCTCCCATGGTTCTCTGGATCTTCTGTGTGTTAAGTCCAAGCCCCCCCCCCCCTTGACATCCTCTTGAACAGGCTCTTCCCTCTCCTTCTCTGTTGCTCCTCCTCCCTTCTCTGCTGACTCCTTTCTCATTCGCTGGCTTCCTCAGGACCCAGTGTTGGACTCCCTTCTCCTCTGTGCAGCTCCCAGGAGACCTTAGTCAGTCAGTCTCCTAAATATATCCCCACCTCAGGGTCACCTTCGTGTTTATTGTCCACCTCCAAGTCCTTCATGCAGCCCGGGTCTTCCGTGTGGCCACTACACTCACACACATTCCAGAAGCTCCCACAAAGGTTTTCACAGAACTCCAGATACTCCTGCTTTCATCAATCCTGCACAGCTGGCTGCCACTCCCTTTCACCCACAAGCACCATGGGGTCGGGCACTATGGGTTCCCTTCACTGTCCTGCTGCCTTCCTGCTCTGCACCTGGCTGCCTCCTCACAGGACCTTTGGGTTGGCTTAAGGCTGTGAAGGGAGGAAAGTTGTCTTGAGAGCCAGTCTGGCTTTCATCTGCAAAATGAGCAGCCACGTGTCAGGGCCGCCCTGCCCACAAACGCTCCATTTAGTGCGACCCCACCCTCCCTCTCTGATTGGTCCATGCTGAGCACCTGACCCAAGTAATGCTCAATGAGATTCTTTCCTGTGAGGCAGAAGTGGGAAGATCTGACAATGGTGGCTGGGGCCATGTGCTCAGTGCCATGTGGGATTCTCTAGAGCATGCTTGCTTCTTGACTAACACCCTCTCCCTGAAGAGAGCATCTTCCCCCCACCCTTTTAACTCCTCAGGTGCCGTAATGTCACTGATGTTCCGAGCTGGGGTCAGTGTGTCCCCATTCAGCAGGTGTCTTGCAGCTGGTCTCAGGAACCTTGCCAGAAGCCCGTGGAAGAGTCATCTGCCCTTTGTCTCTCTCCGGTACAGCAGGAGGGCTGGGCAGAAGCGGACCCCAGCACCCATGACTCCCTTACACTGTCACTAGCTGGAGAATCAGGATCGGTTTAGCAGGACTGGGAGTGAAGCTCGGAGATGCAGAAGGGACAACAATGTCAAAGGAGGTTTGGCTGAAGAGGGCTGGACTCACAACGTTCACGCTTCCACCCTTCACAGCTGTGGCTCGGGGCTGGGAGCCTGCCCTGCTGGCCTGGTGTTTGTGTGCAGGAATGCAGGGAAATGGCTGGGGGGGCGGACATGTGCCAGGGCTGCAGCTGACACTCCCCTGGCTGCCTCAGGGATATGCAAGGAGCCGACTGCTTGGCAGCAGCTCCTAAAGAAGCAGCAGTTGTGCGTGCGGTGGGGTGGTGGGAGAGGGCTTCTGGGAAAGAGAACAAAGCACTAGCATGCTGGGTTCCAGGTGCAATCCATAGGAAGAAAGACAGAGAGAGAGAGAGAGAGAGAGAGAGAGAGAGAGAGAGAGAGGGAGAATGTGTGTGTGGGGTGTGGTGGCTTTGAGAAGACTAGGGTTCTGGGGGATGACATGCAGTGGGTGGTCCATGGTGTGGTCATGGCATGAGGCAGGTGTGGGTGTAGGAAGTGTCTCCCCTCTCATGGCTGTGCAAACCCAGACAGGTCACTGAGCCTCTCTGTTCCTCAGTGGCAGCACCCGTACAATTGGAACAATAATACCCAAGTCACACTCCATTGACATCCACCACAGAATACTCCATAATTATTTCTGGAGCCACTAATAAATAGGTTGATGGAAGATACTCCTGACTACCCCATACTCAGCACATAGCTTGAAGTAACCGGCAGCTTTGTTATTGCTGCTGCAGTAACTGAGCTGCCCTGGAGTCGCAGAACCAGTAAGAGGGCACTGTGTCTGGAGGACAGGATGTGCTGGACAAAATTGGAGGTATCTCTGGAACCAAGAAATACAAGCCTGAAGGTCCAGGCCAGGAAACGAGACTGTTCAGAGAGTAGTGAGAGAGGTTGGGATGACTGGATGTCTGGCCAGTGACACAGCTCTGGCCTGGGGCCAGGAAGCAGGGAAGAGGAAGGAGAAGGAGGTGGAGATGGGCTGGTGGAGAACTGGCCCACTGGGGTGACTGAGGGTGGGAGAAAGGATCACTGCCTGGGAGGGTTCCAGAGGAGACAGAGATTGGAGGTCATAGGAGAGTGGGAGTTCAGAGCTACAGCTAGGGGTTCTGGGCCAGCGGGGCTTTTCATGGCTTAGTGTGAATACAGAGAGTACTCATCTTCATGGTGGGGAGTAGGGAGGTGGGGACTGGGTCTCTGGGGAGAGACAGTGTGCAGGATTGAGAAGTTCTGTTAGACCATGATGAAACTAGGATCAGCTCTCTCTGAGCTCTGCAGGAAGTGACAGCTTCTATGATTCATGGCAGGGCAGAGCCCCATGTTTTCAACCGGTACTACTGTGAAGCAAGTAGACAGTGTTTCTCCGATCAGCCCCTCACTGGAGCCCCGGACAGGAAGGATTCAGAGTTATCCTGGTTATCAGACACTGATTAATGGTGTCTGTGCAGGGAACTCAGTGGTAGGTACAGCACTTGGACTCTTAGTGTGCTGCCTCTGGCTGGACTCTGTCCTTGGGTTCAGGCAGTAGCAGTGAGGCAAGCCTGGGGGTGAAGTGATGCTGGTCACCCGTTGGCCCTGTCAGAATTCAAGATGTGATCTTGGGAAAACCCACTCCCTGAGTCCCCCTATTATTGGTAAAATGCAATCAGTAAGATCACCTGTATGGGTGTTTCTGAGGTTTAAAGTGTAAAATGTATGCAGAGAGGCCTGTAATTTCTGAGCTTCGGGCATGTCTGTGGACTGGCAACAGCAGCAGACATGTAGGGATGACAGGAGGAAAACTGAACCACTGGGGTGCTGCCCTGTGCATAGCCCCTAGAAATATTTCTCTTTCTTTCCCCACAGCTGCCTGCATAGCATTGGCAAGGATGGGAGTGGGGGGCATGTGGGGCCAAGAGACTCTGAACAAAGCTACAATACACCTTTTGGCTAGGCTCTGCCTTCCACTTCCTGAGCTGTGAAATGGGTGATTGATTATTCTGGTAACTGGGACAGTTCATCAGGAGACCTGAGGTCCCTGCTAACTAGGCAGCAAGTCCCCGATAAAGAAATCACAAGTCTGATTTTTTTTTTTCTTTTTGACTTTCCTTGTCCCCATCCCCTGCAGGAACCATTTGTCCTTCCCTTCAGTCTGGGGACAGCATTCCCTCCCCTGCATTTATCAACAAGGGTTCAATGCACAATTATACAGTGGAGTAGAAGGGAGAGGGTAAGGCTGGAATAGAAAGGCACTGAGGGGGATCGGGTTGTAGTGCAGCGGGTTAAGTGTACATGGTGCGAAGCGCAAGGAACAGCATACGGATCCTGGTTCAAGCCCCCGGCTCCCCACCTGCGGGGGGCTGCTTCACAAGTGGTGAAGCAGGTCTGCAGGTTTCTATCTTTCTCTCCCCTTTCTGTCTTCCCCTCTTCTCTGGATTTCTCTCTGTCCTATCCAACAATGACAGCAATGACAACAACAGTAATAACAACAACAATGATAAACAACAAGGGAAACAAAAGGAGGAAAATAGCCATGGATTCGTAGTGCAGGCACCGAGCCCCAGTGATAACCCTGGAGGCAAAGAAACAAAACAAAACAAAACAAAAAAACTGAGCAGGGCTGCACAGTGGTGCTTTGGTTTGAGCACACGTTACCATCCATGTGAAAAGACACAAGTTCAAACCCTCAGCCTCCATCTGCAGGGAAAGCTTCATAAATGGTGAAGAAGTGCTGCAGGTCTCTCTCTCTCTCTCTCTCTCTCTCTCTTTTTGCCTCTAAGGTTATTGTTGGGTCTTAGTGCCAGCGCTATGAATCCACTGCTCTTGGTGGCCATTTTTTTTCCTTTTTTTTTCTTTTGTCTAGGACAGAGAAAAATTGAGAGGGGAGGAGACAGAAAGGGAGAAAAAAAGATAGAAACCTCCAGGACTGCTTCTTTGCTTGTGAAGTGTCCCCTCTGCAGGTGGGGAGTGGGGGCTTGAATCTGATTCCTGGCATGCAACCTTGTGCTTAGTACTATTAGATGCACTTACCTGGATGCACTGCTGCCTGACCCCCATCTCTATCTCTTCCCTCTCTCTCATTTTCTCTCTGTCTCTATTCAATAAATAAATAAATAAGTAAATAAACAAAAATTTAAAAGATACCTTAAATAGAAGGGCACTGAGCTTTCTCCCTGACTAGCTTTGATGACTCTGACTGCAGTCTGCTCTGAGGAAAGGTCAAGGCCTGTTGTGATTAGAGTGCCAATGACTGCTCAGCCACAGCACCGCCCAGCTAGCTTCTGGCTTCTCCCCTCCCTGTGCACCCATCTTAGAGCTGCATCTGGCTTCAGCTCTGGCCTGGCTGCCACACCAGAAAACCTGGAGAAAAAGATTAAGTCAGGCAGGGTATGGGGTATGCAGCTAGGTTGGCTGAGGGGCAGTTGCAGGATTGGGCTGTGTGTTTAGGGAGAAGCAGACTTGGGGATACCTGCAGATGATTCTAGGGCTCCTCAGGGCATGGTGCTGCTGGTGGTGGGTTGTAATAACACATGGGGAGCGAGATGCTGAAGCTCACCAGGAGAAAGAACCTTCTGGCAGGTGAAAGCTCAAAGATGGAGGGGACTCTTGGGGAAGTGGGGGGCAAGGGGCACAGGGGATGTGTGTGCAGAGGCCAGAGGGCTTTGCAAGACTGTGGGGGGGTAACACTTTGCTGGGAGGGGGCTGGCACTGCCTCCCCTAGCAATCCTGTGACACAGGGATTTCAGGTGTCAAACAAAGTGAAGGTGCTTCCTGGGGTTCCTTGGTCAAGTGCCCCTGGTGCATCAATCAGGCACTCACTGTAGGGTAGTGGGGTGCAAGCTTGGTCCAGCAATGAATAGTGGGGAGACACTGATGGTCAAGTAGGGGTACATCCAGGGCCTGCATGGCCTTCACGGCTGGGACTCAGAGTCCCAGGCAGCACTGGGCAGTCACAGTCTTTGTCCCCCTATGGCAGCCTTCAGGGGGTCAGGTCTCTTCCCCCTCATTTTACAGTTGAGGCACAGACCAGGTACCCCATCCAGGACTAGGGCCATGAGGCAGGCCCAGGCCCAGGTATGCAGGTCAGTCCAGCTCTGCCTGTCCACCTTCAGCACCAGGTGAGCTGGGACTTCCTTCAGGAGGGGCTGGGGCTGTGGGTGACTCAGAGGGGTCCTTCCTCTGAGAAGGCATGTGGATATCAGGAAGCCACCGCTTTGCTTGCAGTTGAACCTCAGGCTCTTGCTCCCACCTGAGGCTCATAGGCTGAGACCCTGGCCTGACCACAGACAGCATCACAGTCCTGTGGGGGCCTCAGACAGCTTGGCACCTGGGTACATGCCTCTTGCTGGGGTGGGCAGAGCTCCCTCAGGCCCCCCTTCCCTCAGTGGGATGCAGACTTCAGAGCACTGGGGAACCATGGAGGGTTGCCAAGCTGGGGGATGGGCATGCTGACAGCAGCACAGACAGGGGAGCAGGGAAAGCTGGGAGGATGGCAAGGATGGGACTTGGAGTCAGGAGAATGGAATGGGGGGAAGGCTGGAATTGGGGTACTGCTGGATGCAGGAGAGCAGGAGGTTTTGAGTTTTGTTGCCCTTGAAGGGCCTCTGCTCTGAGCTCCCTGCCATGTTCCCCAGGGCATTCCTGGGTCTGCTTCCACCCTTGGGCCCCACTTTCTGTTTACTGGCTGTCAGGGTGTTCATGCTAAGACCCAGTCAGTGCCTCAGACACACAAAGACCTGGGAGAAGAAGATGGGTCTGGCTTAAGACCCTGACCAGGATCAACGGGGGTTGCTTTCCTGAGTCTTGGAGTCCATTTCCTGAGTCTTTCCCCCCATTGCTTTCCTGAGTCTTGGAGCCACACCTCCACACTGCATCCTTTGTCCCTTCCTACCCTGGTATATGTGCTGGAACCCATGTGGACTTAGGTCTGGGCTGAGTCCAGGGCTTCTGTGCTTTCTGTACCACCTGGGTCCTCTGTACAGGGATCTTCTGGGCAGGTGAGTGTGGGGCCAACCTTGTGCTGGAAATACTGTCCCAGAGAGAGGACATGATGGTGTCCACCCCACCAGTGGCCTGGAAAGCTTTTTCAGAACAGCCTGATGTCGCCAGGCATGGACAGTCAGGTTTCTAGGACCTGTTGAGAGGTTTACACTTCTCAAAATCCTGACCAGAAGGCCCATCTCCTGGACAGAAGTTGGAGAAGCCATAAACCCAGCTGGAGGGGTGCCAGTAGCCAGTGTCCCCTACCGTGTTCCTGTTCTCATCATCACTTCTCACTGGGCTGGTTGGGGGTGGTCACTATACATGGAAGTCAGGGAGCCCAACACCCCATCCTGAAGGCCCTCTTCACCAGTGCCCTGTCCTGCTTCACACCATTACAGCCTGGGGCACAGGATCAGGGCTATCAGCCATGCCTGCCTGGGGCTGTGCTCTGGGGTCCCAGGTGGCGCTCTCTCACCTCTGCCCCTCTCCGTTTCTCTCTGTCATCACCCTGGTCATTTGCTGTAATATCTCCTCCCTCTGTCCTCTCCATGTCACTCTCTGATCATCTCCCTTCTCTGCCCCCAGGGGGATGGGAGCTTGCCTGTGTCTGTGTGCTAAGCACTGTGTGGTCATGGCTTGTTCCTAGGTCCCTCTGGCCTCCTTGTGCAAGGGCAGGGCTGAGCTGAGTCCCTCTGAGTCTCTGGCTTTGCCTGGTCCAGCCCGACTCTGAGGAGGTGACCAAGATATCTCTGGAAGGTATTGACTATGAACTACCACCAGGCCTGCTCAATGCTGCCCCTACTTTTCAGAATAGGAAACCACAGCTTTAAGAGTTTAAGTATGGAGACTGAGGAAGTGACTTCACTAGCAGAGTATTCAGCTTGCGTGCCTGAGGTTCCAGGTTTGATCCCCAGCACTGCATGTACTCCAGCTCTGGCTTTTCTCTCTCCCTCATAAGAAACACTGTCTTTTGTATGTAATAAATGAAATGGATCTTCTAGAGTGTAAATGTGTCATCCAGGCTAATGGGAACAGCAGGTAGTGCAGAGACAGGAGCCCAGGGTGGGTCTGAAGGCCACAAGTTGTTATGCTATTCAGGAGGTGGGAAGAGGTGGAAGCCAGGGAGAGATAAGAGAAGACTGCAGGGCAGGCGTGGGCCTGGCCAGGACCTTGGACAGCTCACCAATTCTGCCTGCCCTGGGCTGAGGCCTGACATGCGGGGGACTTCCTGAGGGGTAGGAAGGAGCTGGCCTGATGCCTGGAGAGGAGCAGGGTTGGAGGGGTGTGGGGCTCAGGTAGGGGTGGAGAGGGAACAGGTGTCCTGCAGTCTGACGCCTAGTTTTTTCTCCCAACATTGCCATCCAGTAACTGGACAATTTCCAACACCTATCTGAGCCTTTGTTCTTCACCTGTTCCCTTTCATGGGGAAGTTTACTTCAAACTGGGGGTCCCACCCAGGCTGATGTGAGAGATAAAGCAGCCGCAAGGAATATGGACAGTTTCTCTTAAAAGAATAAAAGGATTTCAGGCAGCACTTCAGAAGACAGGCCATGGGTGCTGATAGCCCAGACCACACTCTGGAGGAGATTCAGGAATGATGGGAGCTAGCATAACATGGGAGACCTGGCCCTCACCCCCAGAACATCCTCCTTAATCTTAAAGTTTGCAAGGGACAGTGTCCTTGACCTGGAACTGCCCTCTGCCCAGCTCAAGGGGACCCTAGTCCTGGGGCATGTCACCTGGGACAGGAAATATGGTTTTTGAGGCTATCTCAAGCCAGCTGTAAGGTGAGAAATGCCTCACTTGCACAAGCTAGGCTGCCAGGGGGACTCATGTGGAGTGGCCAGATAAGTGTCCTGGAGTGAGAATCTCAGTAAAAAGCAGGCCGAGGGACCTCCTGGATCTTTTCACATCGAGTCATTTCTTTTTTTTAAATTTTTTTTCAAAGGCAATTATTATTATTTTTTTAAAAGAAAGGATTAATTAATAAAACCATAGGGTAGGAGGGGTACAACTCCACACAATTCCCACCACCCAATCTCCATATCCCACCCCCTCCCCTGATAGCTTTCCCATTCTCTATCCCTCTGGGAGCATGGACCCAGGGTCATTGAGGGTTGCAGAAGGTGGAAGGTCTGGCTTCTGTAATTGCTTCCCCGCTGAACATGGGCGTTGACTGGTCGGTCCATACTCCCAGTCTGCCTCTCTCTTTCCCTAGTAGGGTGTGTCTCTGGGGAAGTGGAGCTCCAGGACACATTGGTGGGGTCTTCAATCCAGGGAAGCCTGGCTAGCATCCTGATGGCATCTGGAACCTGGTGATTGAAAAGAGAGTTAACATACAAAGCCAAACAAATTGTTAAGCAATCATGGACCCAAAGCTTGGAATAGTGGAGAGGAAGTGTTAGGGAGGTACTCACTGCAAACTCTAGTGTACTTCTGCTTTCAGGTATATATTTTGCACTAGTTTATGGATACGTGTGAACATAAGCTCTCTCTCACAGAAACTGGTGTATATCTAGGTTTTGGGACTTTGTTGACGGAGATGAAATTAGAGTGTACTATAAAAGGAAAGGTCTCATCTGAGTAATGAAGCTGAAGGGTTGTCATTCCACTCGTGAAGTCTCTGGACACAGTCTGAGGTGAAGCATGTTGAGGTGGCAATCGTTGCGTTGGTTAGGTTGTGATTGGCGGATGCAATATTGTTTGATATGGATTGGGAGAGGCATGCGGGAAAGTGGGCCCTATCCAAGGGTTCCAGGACTGGGGGAAGTAGGGGCTCTAGAGTGGAGATGTGAGGTCTTAGGGTTCAAAAAGACAATCTATAGTTAATGTTATCATCACATTATTTGGTAATTGGGTTAACTTTGAAAAGTCCTTTTGTTAGGGTTTGCTGTACAGTACCCAGTATCTTGTATATAGCTGTGCTATTGGTTGCTTCTGATCTACTTGGTCTAGGCTTTTGAGAGAGTCCGCATATCAAATACACAGCCTATATATTAAAAAGATTCAGTTTGTGTTTTGAAAAACTTTGAGACATACAATTGATTTTCCCCCTCATATTAATTAACTAGTGATTTATATGTCTACATTTTGCTAGGAGTGTACATAAACACCATTCCCACCACCCAAAGACTGTGACCCATCCCTCCACCCACTCCCACCCCCCACTGGCCCAGGAAGCCGCATGTCTGCCCCTCACCACAGGGCTTTTACTTTGGTGCCCTAGAGTCATTTCTTCTTTAGCAAATCAAGCCACAAGCTGTTCATTTTCCTCTTCAAGGAAACAAAGGCTCAGAGGGTGTCCCAAGGTCCCGAGCAAGTGAGTGGCAGAACTGGGTTAGGATCCAGGCCCCCAGACTTGATGTGCAGAACTGTGTCAGAATTCATAGCCACCGTGTGTCATGTGCCAGCTGAATACCAGGAGCCCTGTGTGCATGGCCTTGTGGAGGTCACTGTAGCCATTTAAAAATAACCAGGAGAGGCAGAGTGCAGTCATTGGCTTTAAGTGGTAGAGAAAGGGTTTGAACCAGGGGTCAGGGCAGAGTTCAGAAGTTGGAACACTGACTGTAGACTGCCTGAGCAGAGGTGAGCAGGGGCTGGGTGTCACTTGTCTCCCTGGCCCCTGCCCTCCCCCACCTCTCCCCAGCCTCTGGGCTTGGACTGGATGAAAACACACCTATTCCTGGGCTGACAGAGACCCTGACAGGGCTCATGGTATAGAAGTGGGGGGGGGGCAAAGTCAAGTTTTACCTGTGAGTTCCAAGCTGGGTCACCTCTTTCAGGGACCCTCACCCGCTATGCCCCCCCCCCCAGCTTATGCCAAATCCACCTCCCCTGCAATCCTTGGGCCTCCCCTGACAAGGTGATTCCCTGGGACTGATGTGTTGGACTCAGAGGCTACTTGGAAATAAAGGCACTATCTTGTATGTTGCCTGTGAGCCAGGCTCTATGGGGGACCCAAGAGAGCAGGGAAGCCAAAGTGCTCTGTGAGCAAGGCACTGGGGAGCCCCCATCCATGGCTGGGCCCTTGTTTATGCCTCCCCTTGGCCTCACTCCATACTTGCTCACACCCCCTACCCTTCAGGACATTTTTTAAAATTGACACTGGAGTTATTTCTGGGGTTTGGCCTTGCATGCCTCTGCTTTTCCTGGGGGCCATGTTTTCCCTTCTCCTTTTCTTTTTTTTTTTTCTTTTGATGGAGAGAGAGGTGGGGAGGGGTGAAGAGAGAGGCACATATAACACTGCTTTATCATTTGTGAAATATCCCCCCTGTAGTTGGAGACTGGGGGCTTGAACCTGGGTCTTTGTATATGGTAATATATACACTCTACTGGGTACACGACCACCTGGACACTCTGTCAGGATGATCACAGAAAAGTCAGGGATACATGAAGCCCCCATCAGGAAAGTAAACTATTGCCCATGAGCCCACGGTCTTATCCCAAGCGTTGACATTATGCTATGCATAACCGTCCTATCTTCTCTCTCTCTTTTATTTTTGCAAAGAATTGGGTGTGCACTGCTGGGCCACTCACTTCACTCACTCACTCACTCACTCACTCACTCACTCACTCACTCACAGGGTGTGAGCTGAGCACAGACACCATTTCCTCACCGTATCCCTTTGCAGCAGTGTGACCTGGTGACTTGATATTCCCTGAACAGAACATTTTAAAAAACAGTTCTTTCTGATGGGACGTGCAGCTTGCTTCCGATTTGTGGCACTTACAAACACCTGGAGTTCCTATCTCAGGACCCTTTTGCTGACAATGGCTTTCTCACTGGGGACTTAATGTCAGACTCCAGGTGTTTGCACAGCTGGCTGCTCTGCTGTGTGGCCTCTCTTCCCTCTACCCTTGTGGGAAATGGGCTCTTGTAGAGCACACGTCTTACTTCTGAAGCATCCCTGGGCTGCAGCCACTACCCTTCTCCCTTCCCTAGCTGCCCTCTTCCTCAGGTGCTCTGGACTTCTGCAGCCAACCAGCTTCCTCCTTCTCTCCTTGACTCCTAGCACACAGTAGGCTCCTGGGCAATGCTTCCCAGCCCAGTGAGCTATTCTCTGGCTGGTGTCTCTCTGTGGGCCTGTGTGGTATTTCTATTAGATGCCATGAACAAGTGCCACTGTGTTATTACATTTTTCCAAAAGCTGTTTTGTCTGCTGTTTTGCCAGATTGGTTGCTCTTTTAGGAATGGGTCTACCCTTCACAGCCCATGTGCCTCATTCCCCATCTTTCGGAGCCCACGCACAGGGTACCTGCTGAGATCCAGGCTGTTTAGTACGTGTGCTGGGGTTCCTGGGGGAGCCCATTTCCAAGAGACAGCTCTGGACCAGGATGGGGTGAGTGAGGCCCAGCAGCCAGTGCTTGGGTGGTAATAATAGGTCTCTAGGAGTTGGTAGGGGGAGGTAGCTCACAGTTTGCTCTAGAGGAAGACACACAACAGGCATTTAATAAATGCCTGTCCTGGAAAAGTATAGGATGGTGCTTTGGACTTCTGTGTTCTCCCAGGAACTGTGCTAGCCCCCACCACCCGCCCCAATCCTCATTCTCCAAACCAAGCCTTGCTCCTGGAGGGCAGCAGGTGGTGTCTCTTGGGGCTGTTGAGCCAAAGTTCAGTGTCAAGCAGATGCGACAGTTTCTTCTGTGTCTGGGGAGTCTATCACCCTAGGAGGGGAGATGTTCCTCTGTTGAATTGGGGGTGCTTCTTCCTGCTCCACATCTGGCCAGTCCATATAGGAGGGTCTACACCACAAGGAAGTTTAGGTAGATGGTCTCCTCTCTTCATGGAGAGGAGCAGTGGGAACACATCATGGGACACAGGAGAACATGCAGGCTGAGAGCACAGGAGAACCCACTTCCCAGAACTGACCATGGTGAGACTGTGGGGCTCCTGTGTCCCAGGAGAAGCTAGGGAGCTGTCAGTACAACACTTTTCTTCTCCACTTACCAGTGGGGCCTAGATCTCCAGCTTGGCCTCTTCACTCTGCTCCAGAACTCCCCAGCTCAGAGAGAGCAGAGGCAGGAAGGGGCCCTACCTGAGGCCCCCCTGGTCAGCCTCTGCTCTGGTCAGTCTTCTCTGGCCTCCGGGTTCCAACCCAGACCCTCGCTGTGTCCCTTGCCAGGCCTTCTTCCTGCTCTGTCAGAGCTGCAGAAGCAAACTTGACCCAGAACCTTCTAAGGTTTCCACTAACCAGCACTAACTGAAGCCCAAGTTTCTCCCTGGTCTGCCTCCCATCCTCCTCCCGTCCCCCAGCATTTCCTCTTCCTCCAGCCCTTCTCACTGACGCTGCCACTCCAAACCTGCCCTCTTGGCTCTGCCCAAAGGCCGTTTTAAAATTAAATTTTTTTGTGTGTGATTAACAGTGGGTTACAAGATTGTAAGATCACAGGGTATCATTCTATAGTACACCCACCACCAAAGTTCTTTGTCCCCACTCCTCACACCTCCCAAAGATAACCACAATATTCTCAGTCTTAGAAATAGTTTGTTCGTTTTTTTTTGCAAGTTCATATGTATCAACTCTCTAGGTTCACATATGAATGAAGCTACCCAGTAGCTATTGTCTTTCATCTATTTATTTCACTAAGCACAGTCACTTCCAGTTCCATCCATTTTGTCCTAAAGGACAGCATATCATCTTTTCTTGATAGTAGAGTAATATTCCGTAGAATATATATTCCATCACTTCTTCAGCCACTCATCTCTGGGTAGGCATTTAGGCTGCTTCCACTCTTTGGCTATTGTGTATAATGCAGCTATGAATATAGGGTGCATTATGTCCCTTCAAATTAGTATTTGAGTGTCCTTTGGATAAGTGCCTTAGAGTGGAATTACTGGACCATAAGGTAATTCCATTTTTATTTGTTTAAGAACTCTCCATACAGTCTTCCAGAGGGGCTGCCTGGAGGCCTTTTCTAAAACCTCTCTCCTTGTCGTTTGTTCTCTGCAGCTGAGCTGTTCCTCCCCAGAAGACACTCCAGGTAGTTGTCCTCACTTTTGTATTGAGGGAGGGGACTGTCCTGTGCCTGGTCCCCACTCACCCTTGCAGGGTAGGCCAGCCTCTAGGTGCCACACAGAGACCCTGAGGACAGTTTGAGGGACTGGGAGCTTGTTGGAGTTGGGGGCTCTGAACCCATCCCTTGGAAACTCAGGCCTGAACTGTGCAGGTCCCCTAGAGGCCCAGTGGGTAACCCTTTCCACTGGCTGTAGGAGCTGGCTCATAGGGGCCTCTTAGACACCCTCAGGGAGGAACCACCACAGCCAGGTGTCGCCCCCCAGTCCCCAGTAAGTCAAGGTCTTCTTCAGACCGGGAGCTGGGTTCTTGGAGGTCCTGATCTGCTTAGCTAGCCTGGTTTAGGGCTCAGCTGGCAACCCAGTGTGCCCCGGGGAATTGGGGACCTGGTCTCCAAGGAGGTGACATGGAGATTCAGGAGGCAAAGTCAGGCCTGTTCAGCAGAGGAGCTGGGGTCTGAGCTACCCCCTTCCTCTGTCCCGGGTGAGGAATCGCCAGACCTCCGGTGGGAAAGGACCGACCGGAACAGAGTGCACTCGAGGGCCCCGAGGGGGTCCAGACTGGGGGTGGGGGTGCGCAGCGCCCGGGAAGGAGGAGCGCCAGCCCCAGCCGGCCGTGCAGCCTCTTCGACTGCGGATCCCGAGGTGAGAGCGCCCCCTCCCGCTCGCCGCCCACCGGGTGCGCGGGGCTGGGGCCGGCGGGGTGCGGGGCGGCTCTTTTGCGCAGCGCCGCCGCGCTCCTTCTCCCCTCCATCCCGCGCTCGGGTCGGCGGAATGCGAGCGCGGGGCCCGGGCGGGGGCCGAGGGCCGAGGCCTGGCAGGCCTGGTGGGGGCCCCGGCGGGCGGGCCGCCGCGCGGGGTCCGGGCCGAGGGTGCGGTACGTCCCTCCCGGCGCCGGGGCGGGGAGAAGGGGAGGGCGCGGGGAGGGCGGCGGCTGGCTGGGGAGCCCGCTAGGCTGCGAGCCGCGCGGCAGGCGGGCGAGGGAGGGGGCAGCGGGGGAGCCCCCCGCCCCCCGAAGGAGGAGTCTGGCTCCCACTTGCTGCCTCGGACGCGCGGCGAGGCTGCGGCCGCCCGAGGAGCCCCCGCCTCTGCGCCGCCTCTCCGGAGCGCCCCGGCCTCCCCGGGTGAGCGTTGCTGCTCGCGGCCGCCGAGGCTCGAAGACTAGCCGGGGGTCAGGTAGGGCGCAGGGGGCGCAGTGGGGGGGGGCGGGGGGCGGGCGCGACCGGGACCACCGCAGGCGAGGGGTGTAGCCAGCAAAGTTACTTTGGCGGCCTGTGCCCGCGGCCCTGCTGCGAGGGGCCATGGCCGGGGCGCCCGGGGCTCGCACCGGAGCGCTGGGGTCAGCCAAACTTTTCGCCCGCTCGCCGGTGGCCTCCGGCTGCTGAAGGCGTCTCTGGGCGGCCGAAGCGGACTGGCAGGGTGCGAGAGGTGACGCTAGAGACAATAGCAGCCCCGTGTCTCTGAGCACCTACTGTGCGCACCAGTGGCCCGGGCCGGCTCTGGGGGCGGGGGCAAAGGGGGCGGGGAACTCATGCTGGCCGACTGTCACTTTTTCTGGACGTTGCTGGGAACTTCATTTATCCATCCATCTATCTATCCATCTATTATTCATTCATCTATTCGCCCACCCCTCCATCCACTCACTTCTCCGGACCCACTTCTTCTGTCTGCCGGGGCCGCGCACTGCGAATCCGCAGCTAACCCAGTACGTCCCGGTCCTCACCCGCAGTATCTTATGGCGCGCTGATGCCACGGAGCGGTTGTGCCTCTGGCATGTCCCTTCCAGCAAGTGTCACAGGAGAGTGATCCTGGAGCACAACCTTTCCTGTCCCGCCAAAGACGAGGAGGGTCAGCTGGAGGGAGCATTCATGCAGCCATGAGTCCTGGCTTGGGGGAACCTTCCTTCAAGCACTCCCTCCCTACCCTTCTCCGCAGGAGGTCCCCACCTTGGTGGAATGCCCCCCATCTGCCCAGTGGTCTCTCTGGGATATCCCTTCTCCTGCACCCCTCCAATGCTTGTCTTCCCACCCCATTTCCAAGGTCCCAATTGTACAGCCCTGGAAGTAGGGCTGGTTAAGTGGCGCACAATTATGAAATTTAACAGGGAACAAAAGTGGTGGGGCTGGTGTTTGGCTGAGCTGGCAAGGGAAGAGCTGAGCGGTGGTGGGGACTTCTCAGAGGTCCAGACACTCAGCATAGATATCTGGGTAGGTCATAGTCACAACACACAATAACATAAAAGAATAAAATAGAAACCAACTTTATGAATAATGTGTCACATGGAGGGGATGTCATGAGAGACCACTAAACTGGCTGCAGTATCCAAGTTAGAAGCCAGGCTGTGGGCCCTGGGATCCAGTGCACCTTTAGGGATGTTGACTGTGGATTTGACTGGGTTGTGGCAGATTTCTGGTGGGCAGAGAGCACCCTGAGGGCATTTGGAGCCAGATGGAGGTGGTGAGGAGGCCTCCAGGAGCTGGGCAGCATGTGTGTGTGTTTGGGGGGGGGCACTGTGGTGTGAGCACTGGCAGGAGGAAGTCTGTTTCTAGGTGCCCCATCCCTGCAAACTGGCTTTGTAAGCGGCAGCCCCAGACACTTGTAAAATATCTCCCCTCCCACCCCTTAAGACGGGTTTCTGAGAAATGGTTACATCTGTTTGAAGGCTCACTCCTTGGCTGTCCCTTAGCTGGCTGGCTGATCATTAGTTGGAAGGTGGTGGTCTAGTTCTGTACTAGAAAGCAGTCCAGCTTGGGGCCACCTTCCTGCCTGGTTTTTGGCTCCAGGGTTTTTGGGAGGATGGGGTTGAAGTAGATTTCTGTGATGCTCTGGACAGGCTTCGAGCTTCACCTCACTGCTTGCGGGGTGCCGTCTCTCCAGCTAACTGAGCTGTGTCTTTAGAACCACTCTCACACCCCAGCTGATGCCCTGGCACCCTGTGGATAGAGATAGATAGACCAGGTAAAAATTCAGGGCTGGGAGGAGGGGGTTTTTCTGCAGGAATCTAAACACTGAGCCAGGAACCTCACACAGAATATACTGTCAAGAAAAGCTTGCTTTAAAAACATTTCCCAGTCCACCCAGGAGACCATTACATCTTCAGCCAATGAAAGTCATTTAAGTTCATTTCTTTTCCCCTGAACTTGCTATATTTCTGAGTTCCTCCAGTGCTCACCTAACACAGGACCTATCTCTCTCCACTTGTCTGAGGAATTAAGGGTGGAAGCAGGATGTTACAAATGGGTGGTTCTGGGTGGGGGGAATCAACATTCTGGGCTAGTTTTTCAGCATTCGGTGGGGGTGGGTGTCGGTCTCCATGTTTCAATCTATCAAAACGATGCCATTCCCCCTCTTTATTTTGGACCTGGGAACTGATGGTGAATAACTAGGCAAAGGATATTAACTGGCCAGTAGAAGACTTTTAACAACTAAATACTATGCACAGAAAAACATGCAATTAGTGGAGGTTAGTTAATGCCTTTCAAGTTGCAGCGAGCTGCAGCTCAGGGTGGAATTTCTGCGTTATCCCTGGATTGTCTGTCAAAATCTTTAATGTGAAAATGTGACATGCCTCTCCCACCGCCCCTCCCTTGATGGGAATAGAAAAAGGGTCTTTTCAAGCATCTTCCCCTTTCCATTCTTTCATTCTCCATCCGGAGATCTCTCTCGTTGGCATTTGGTTAGCTTTGTCTTCTTGCATTTCTGGAGTGAGGGGCCTGGGGGAAGAGGCTGCCTGGTGTGGGGGTCTGAGAAGGGATTCTCAGAATGGCTGTGTGTCTGCTGATCACAAGGACAGGGTGCTTGCAGGGTGTCTTCTTGCTGGCTAGCCTCTAGGATCAGACATGCCAGACACCTGGGGGTGGGGGGCTGGGTGAGGAGGCGGTGAGAGGCATGCTACATGCAGCTAGAACTGTTCAGACTGTGCTGGGCCACTCTGGGACGTGGCTGTCAGCGTGGGTAGAGACCACCAGCCAGTGTCCTCTCTGAGATTGTTTAGCTTGGGTCTGAGGAGGTGACAAAAATGTAAAAAGTAAGAGTTACTCTAAGGCAGTGTAGGAGAAGGGTGGGGTGGGGCTGAGACTCTTCTTGTGGGGTGGTGTTGGAGGGAAGGTAGAATCCCTCAGTTATTTCAATTCATTACAGCTCTTCCTGGTCTGACTGTTTTCCTGGTCCACAAGCATCTTATTTGGATTTTCTCTCCCCAATGAGACAGATCTTAATTATGCTCTGGCTGTATTTACATTAGCTGTGGTCAGTGAGGGCAGCCCAATCATATGTCAAAGATAAATAAACAGGAAAAAAAAAAAACCTCTAACAAATTGCAGTTATCTGTTTTAATTCTGGACTCAGGCTTGTGATGTTCTTTGTGTGTCCCATACCCTTCTGTGTGTGACTCTTTGGGCTGTTTTTGGTGAGAATTCAGCCAGCCCAATACCCCAGCCTGGTCACACAGGAGAAAGTCTGAGTTGGGTGTTTGTGATAGACCCCAAGTTCTGAACCAAGGATTCGCCCTTCTTCTCATCACCCCAGCCCACCCCTGGAAGTCTGTTTCTATCATACTCCTCCACACCTCTGTCCCTTCTTTCCCAAAAGGATTTATCTGAGGCACAGCACTGACGTGCATGAAAAGACTCTTGGCTTGGCCTGTGCTAATTTCATCGCTTGAAGGAGAAAATGATGCCTGCTTCCAATTTCTAACATACCCATCGTTTCCCCTTCATTTCATTCTTTTGCATTTCTTTTCTTTTCTTTTTTTTTTTCTTTCTTTTTACAGTACCGCAGCCCATGAGGCTGCAAAATACATTGCACTGGCTACCTGAAAAGGGAGAACCTTTCCTTGCATCTTGCCTCACCCTTTCCTTTCCCCTTCCTGGGGAGTGCTATGGGCCTTGGAGTATCTGCTGGAAAGGCTGCTGCACAAAGAGGAAGTAGGGGTCGGGGCATGGAGAAGGGAGTTTGGCTTTTGTAAGTTTGTCATTTCGACAGGTTGGTTAATTGATCATACTTTGGAGGTTTAATCTGTAATTGCAAATTCCCTCAAGAAAATACACACACACACACACACACACACACACACACACTTATCAGAAAAATGGCAAAGCCCCAATCTCAGACTTAAGTGTAGAATTACCATAGTGCCGATTTGATTATGCTTCAGTGACATCTGTTTAATAGATTTCCACGAGAACTATAAATCCACATTCACTTTCTCTGCACATTGTATCTGAACACTGGACCACAGAGACCCTCTTGCTGTCCCCCCACCCCCCATCCCAGTGTGTCCCAAGCCCCCATTAGTGTTGAGTGTGACTTGATGGAGCTGTGAGGTGGGGATGCAGAATGCTGACTTTTTCACGTGCACCTCTTCCTTCCTTTTGTGTGCGGGTAATCTGTGCGTGTGTGTTTGCAGGGGGCCTGAGCAGCTTCTCCTTCCCACTCGGCAGATATGTGAACTGAAGGGAAGAGAACCAAAACCAAAAACCAGTCCATTCACTCTTATTGATGTGATTGCTGATTTGCGAGGTGGATAGAGAAAGCACCAAGGATTCTAATATTTTATGGAGCGGAGCCCTGGTTTCCAAACATGTTTTTCAGCCCCAGCTTTGTGGGTCTCTTTCCGTCTTGAACCTTGCTTGGTGCTTTCAGAAATGGAGAGTGTTCCGAATTTGAAGACTAGCCGGGTGAACGGACTGCATTCATGTCTAAAATTAAAGGAATAAGTGAGCAGCTATTTGTAGCAGACAGGACATGATCCAGTAAGTAACACTCTTCATCATTCTGAAATAAAAGTACATAATTGGAAAATGAAGCGGCAGCGGCTGTCGGAAGGGGTGGGGGGTGGCGAGGAATTAGAGAGTGTAATTTAAAAATCATGTAGTCATAATTCAAAATGGGCCCAGCTAAAAGGTTTTTAAGTGGTGAATGCTTGAAAGCCACCCGTGGTTGATCCTTTTTTCAAAGAACATGGTCTGATTTTCACTGTATTTGTGGATTCCTTCGTTGACGGAGCTTCTGGACTCATTCAACTTAGCTGCTGATCCTAACTGCGGGTCTGTATTTTCTGCCCTTGGAAATTTGCAGTTGATAAAGGAGACCAGACATAAGAGGGACTGTCATTTAGGGCCTTGATCTGAGTTTTTTAATTTTTTCTCCACTTGGGTTATTTATCCTTTCCTTTCTAGTTCCTCTGTTTATGTGTTTATTTGCTTGTTTATTTATTACTCCTTTTTGACATTTTTAACTATTCACTAATCTGTTGCATATTTCCAGGGACAAGGCAAACAAAGGGGGAAAATGAGACAGTTTGACAGCGACATCTTGAGCTCATGTTAGAAGTGAGAGTGGCTTGGAATTCCTTCCAACCTCTCACACGTGGTGACCTCTCCGTTCTCTATGATTCCTCCCCCCCTGCATTTTGCTTGAGTGGGGAGGGGGAGGACACTACAGAGGAGGTGGCAGTGTTTTTTTCCTGTGCCTTCTCACCATGCAGAGACGAAGATTGAGACACAAGCCCGCTGAGCCCTGTCTTCCGCTAAGCTAGTCCCTTAGTAGTTCTCTGGGTGCTCCATTTGCTAGATGGGCCATCTGCAGGTGCTCCAGAGTGAAGGAGGCGAAGAGGCAGGTGGCATTGTGGAGAAAGCTGTTCAAGGGGTGAATGGACTGATCAGAAGGCCACAGGGCATGGCTTCTCTGGGGCTTTTGCGTAATAGACCATCGAGACTGTGTGGTCATTGATTGTCACCTGATTGATTGAGTTTCCTACTTGGGACAATTTGATTTTGTCCTGGCTGTTCAGTTATTACTAGAAGCATTCAGTGAATGTAAGAGACACAATGGTGCTTTTTTTTTTTTGCCTTAACAACCTGGGGTGCAAAGACCTTCCTTCACCTTTTTTTTAAAAACTTTTCTACTGTTACTATTATTACAAAAACACTGTTATTATTATTACAAAATATTTTATTTATCCCACCTGCAGGGGGTCACTTCACAAGTGGTGAAGCAGATCTGCAAGTGTCTATCTTTCTCTCCCCTTCTCTGTCTTCCCTTCCTCTCTCCATTTCTCTCTGTCCTAGCCAACAACGATATCAGTGGCAACAATAACAATAACGACAACAACAAGGGCAACAAAAGGGGGAAATAGCCTCCAGGAGCAGTGGATATGTGGTGCAGGCACTGAGCCCCAGCAATATCCCTGGAGGCAAAAAATTTTTATTTATTTCATTTTAATGAGAGAGATATAGAAAGATAGACAGGAACACCAGAGCGCTGCTCAGCTCTGGCTTATGGTGGGTGGTTCTGGGGACTGAACCTGGAAGTTTGGAGCCTTAGGCATGAAAGTCTTTTGCGGTCTTTTTGAGGTCTGTCTTGTGGTTCTGGGGGGTGGGGGGCTGTCTTTTGCATCTAGTTTTCTCTGAGTGATATATTGATCGGTCTATATTTCCACTGGGCTCCAAGATCCTGGAGCAGTTTCAAGAGCCCCAGAGCAGGTGTGTGCCTGTTTCAGAGCTGACCAGGTAAGGGTGGTAAAGAGTTGGCCCAGAACAACTTGCGAAGGGCAGGCTGAACTGGACATGTCTGATCAAACCCCCTGGGCAAGTGAAATAGGTGATAACTCACCCAGTAGGGGGTGGCTGGTAAAAGGGGCCAAGCACCTTGATTGCAGGTAGAGGACTTGATTACCTGAAAGTGACAGCTGAACCTCAGAAGTTGTCTGCAGAACTCAATTGGATGCTGCAAACGGGATGTTTAATGAGCACACACTGTATGCTGGGCCCTGGCTAGATGCTCCTGCACGTATGATACCCTGTAAATTCTCCTAACTGCTCTGGGAGAAGGGTTCCGGCATCTGTACCTCTGCAGCTCCAAGCCAGAGAGCTGGACACTCAAAGTTGCTTTGTAGTCTCAGTTGTGGGCGGATCCTACAACTTCCCTCTCTGCCTCCTCCAGGCACCCACTGTTTTCAATCTTTGACTTCTCCTTCAGCTCAGACACAGGACTAGACTCTACTGGGGTATTTGCAGAAAGAAGCCCTGACAGCTGATTTGTTGGTGGGAAACACCTGTGTGAGAGTGGGCCTTCTAGACAGGGAACAGCAAGTTTGAAGGTTCAGAGGCAGGGCTCAAGGTATGGCTGGGAAAGCCAGGTAGTGAGGTCAGTGTTGTGCTCAGTAGGAGGCTTGGCTAACCACCCAGATTTTACTTTTCTTGTTCTGCAACTGGCCAGTGGTTGGTGCCTCATGGCTGCTTGGTGCTAGGTGCATGGTGCTTGGTGCTTGGTTGATATCCCAGTTTCTTTCCACAGCCGTTAGTGGAGATGGAATTTGAGCCCCACTTTCTGTGACTGTGAAGCCCAGCCTCTTCTGCACTGCAGAATCACACCACTGGCCAGTTGCAGAACAAGAAAAGTAAAATCTTTTTCTTTTTGCCTCCAGTCACTGGGGCTCAGTGCCGGCACTATGAATCCACTGCTCCTAGAGACCATTTCCCCCCATTTTATTTGATAGGACAGAGGGAAATTGAGAGGGGAGGTGGAGATGGAGAGGGGGAAAGACACCTGCAGGCCTGCTTCACTGCTTGTGAAGTGCCACCTCCCACCGCAGATAGGGAGTGGGGGCTTGTGCCCGGGTCCTTGCATGGGTCCTCAACTTAGTACTATATGTGCTTAACTGGGTGTGCCACCACCTGGCCCCAGAAAGACAAGATCTTTGCCGATGCTACCTACCTCTGCACTGCTGTTCCTCACCCCTGTCCTCTTTCCCCAGCTATGAGCATGACTGCTCTCTCTCTCTCTTCCTCTGGTTCAAGTCTGAAGTTCGAGTTTGCTCTTCAGACAGGCCTTCCTTGACCATCACTTTAATCTAACAACTCCCTTCTCCTCATTCCTTTTTAGCTGTAGCATCACCTGGCTCTGTCTTCTAGACCCTTGTTATTATCAGAGAGCATCTTTGACATTACCTATGTGTTTGCCTTCCTTCCTTCACCCCTCACTTCCTGGAGGGCAGTGACCTGTTTGCTTTTCTGCTTCTCTTTCTGCAGCCTGGAATCATGATGGCATGTAGGGCCGTGGTAAATATTTGTTGAATAAGTAAATATGTTAAATTATTTATCTGGTCTCCTTCTGTGTTACCCCCCCCCCCAGAGGCAACTGCAGCCCAGCCAGGATGTGTGACTCCTTCAAGGTCACTCCCATGGCTGGGGACCAGGTGGCCTCTCTGCAGCGGGTCCCAGTGTGTCCCTAGGTCCCCATGTTGCCTGCCTGTTGTGCTGTTTTCTGGACCAGGTGTGAACGCTTCCCAAGCTACCAGCAGTTTGTTTGGGGAGCACTGCTCCCCCTCTGTGGCTCCGCATTCCGCGGCTGACGTGCTGCTGCGGCTCCATAAATATTAAATGGGTATTAAAAGAAGGCTCTGCATTCCCAGTTTCCCTGATTTCTCTGAGCCGGGCCTGTTGCAAACCCCCTTTATGTGAAATGCAGCATTTCACTGCCTGGCGCCTCCTGGGACGGACGCCGTGCGCGCCGCCTGCCTGTGCTGGCAGAAACCGGGCTCGGAGAGCTGCTCCTGCTGCTGTGGGGCTTGCAGGGGTGGTGAGGCCCCAGGGGGACCCTTCCACATAGGCTGCACAGCCTAGCCAGCCTCCTAGTAGCACTGTGGGTGAACAGAGGGGACAGGGTGGGGACTCTTCAACCTCTGGCCAAGCCCCACTCTGCTGGGGCTATGCAGGGCATCAGGGAAAAGCAGGATGCATGCCTCATCTGTCGGTCTGTCCACCCCTCCCTCCATCTCTCCATCTCTCCACTCACTAATTCATTGTCTGTGAAGGATCTGTGATGGGTACAGAAGAGGTAACAATGATAATATTAGCCCATGTTAGCGGAACAGTGTGCTAGGCTTGGGGGGGACAGTGTGTACACGTCATCTTGTTTAATCTTGAGGGCTGTGTTGGGTAAGTTGGTTTTTCTCTCCATTCTGTGGGCAAGGGACCAGCCCTGGGAGATTCACAGTGTGGAGGGGTGGGGGCAGGGGAGTGACTGGAACTCACACATTGGGACCAGTGAGAGAGGCCAGGCTCTGTCCCCAGGGGACACCCAGATTTGTTGTGGGACTCGGGCATGTGGCACCTTGATGAAAGCTCACTAAGGAAGTGGCAGCTGTGCTGAGAGTGGTGTGGGCTCTAGCCAGCTAGGGAGAAGAGCTGAGGGGTCTGGGCAGAAGGAGCTGGGTCCTTCCAACCAGGTGGTCTGCTGCTGGGTAAGCACCTTTCTCTGGAAAGCAAGAGGCGTGGCCACACTCAGCCCTAGTCAGGAGTGGGTCTTAGGTGGGGGGAGCTTGTCCTATGTTTGAATGAGGTGACTCAAAAGAGCATGCCCCCTCACCTAGCTGAAGCCCCCTGGGCTCTTGAGCCAGTAGGGCACAGGCCTACAAGGTTGGACTGTGGCTGGGGCCACCCCTGGGGTCACAGCCCTCGTCAGAAGCTCCTTGGAGATGTGCACACTTTGCATTTCCGAGAATATGGGCTTTTCTGGGGCTTGTGCCCCACATTGCTCACACTTGACACCCCTGAATCGCAGATACCACAGTACCTGGGCAGCACCTGCCCATGGCAGGCCCTGCGTACACAGGTTTCAGAATAAGCAGAATGGTGATTACTGCAGCAGTGACAACTGTCATGCAGACATGTGGCACCTGTTCTTTTAACCTGCACAGCTGCCCTGGCCAGTGGTGTTGCTACTAGTAAACCCTCTTCCCAGTAGAGGGAACTCAGGGAGGTGAGGAACTTGGTCTTGACTCACACAGCAAGTTATCGCAAAAGTGGGGTTCAAACTCTTGACCAGATCTGGGAGGCAAGATCTCTGAGCCCCCCCTGTAACAGGCAGGCTGGGCATGGGCTGGGATTCTGTGAATCCTAAAGTGGGACACCCTGACTCAGAGACCTGCAGAGCTCTGTCAGCTGGGAGAGTCAGTCGACTCAGAAACAAAGAGCAGGACAAAGAAAGAAGCGAGTGCATTCTGGGGGAATACACTCTTGTCTTGCTACATGGAAAAGAGAGCTATATCTTGTGAATCTGGATGTGGTTTTTTTTTGGGGGGGTGAGGGGGGAGAATGATATTGTTATTTATTGCACTTAGGATGGGCACGAGCATCAGGGTTTCTAAAAAAAATTAATAATCCATTTTTCCTTTGCACATAATTAAAATGCTCTCCAGTCTCTAATTTTTGTCATTTTCCTAATCTAATTTGTTTTCCTGACTGTGTCGATTCTTCTTCCAAGCGCAAAGCAAAGGGGATTTTTCTTCCTTTAACGTGACTGAGATGTGACTGTCCAGGGCCAGTTGGAGTGATGTTATTTTCTCCTTGGCTAAATGCAGTGCAAATGGAATTGTTAGAGGGTCTTAATGACCAAAAGACAAACAAACAAACAAACAAAAAATAAAGCCAGAAACGGAAACAAAACAAGACTTTAAGTTAAAAGGATAATTGTGCAAAAGCAGAACATGAAATGTTCTGGGTGCAGGGGTGGTGGTGTTGAGGCTGGCAGTGGGGGGTGGGGGGCTCTCTCTGCACCTTAGTCACCAGCATGTCCCAGAACCAGGCTGGAGTCAATCAAAGGGACATGTCGGTCTTCTCACTGCAAATGCAACGGAAACTTTCCAGCAAAAGGAATGAAAAACAAACAACAACAAAAAGGGAGCAGCACCGTAGCATTTGCAAACTGATAATTCTGAGTAGCTGTTAGGCTCAACTGGGAGCATAGAATTCCTGAGATCCTTATAAGGTACTTTGGAAGGTTTTTTTTTTTTTAAGTAGGCTCCCCCCCCCCAATCCCCACTTCTGCTGCCACCACCAACCGCCACCCCCTGAGCTGAGCTGGTATACAGCAATCTGTCTGGGAAAATCCCTTCTTGGAGCGCTGCTGTTAAAAGATATCTTTAGGCGAAATGGATGTGGAGGAAGGAATCTGCGTCTGCACCTGCTTGGGCTTGCCGAGTGGGGCGAGGTCCGGTGTGAGTGGGTGTGTTTGGGGGTTCGGTGGGGTAGAAGTGGGGTGGGAAGGCAAGCTTTCCTCTCCCCCAATTCTGAATGGGAAAAACCACCCCCCCACCCATTTGCAGAATCCCAGCCTTGTCTTGTTGTTGTGGCTGTCACTGGGTGGGTCTAGAGGACTGTGTCCAAGGGGCAAAAAAAGGATCTTACGTATCTCAATACGCTGGAGCCCGTGCGCATCCGTGCACAGTGTGGCGGGGGTTCTGGCCCCTCCCTCCCTTTTCCTCTCCCTCCCCTTTTCTTTTTACCAAAGTATATTCATCAAACTGCTGAGTTGGAAAGATTTGTAATGAGTTTTTGAGCTGTGTGACTGTATGTATGTGTGTGTGTGTGTGTGTGTGTGTGTGTGTGTGTGTGTGTGTGTGTTTTATCCCCCCACCCTCCCTCTTTCTAAATCTTCATCTGACATTAAATAAAGCAAATCCCAAACAGATTAACTATCGCATGGTTCTGCTCCATCTCCTCAGTCTGTTCCCAGGTCTGGCGCAGGACCCGCCCGTGGTGGCAGCAGCAGCAGAGGCAGTGGTGGCGGGAGATGCCCGGGAGCCCCTCAGAGGTCCATGTGGCGTGCTAGGTGGGACCCCGGCATCCTGAAGGCAGAGGCCCTGGCCCTGCTGCCCTGCGGCCTGGGCATGGCCTTCTCCCAGTCGCACGTGATGGCCGCCCGGAGGCACCAGCACAGCCGGCTCATCATCGAGGTGGACGAGTACAGCTCCAACCCCACCCAGGCCTTCACCTTCTACAACATCAACCAGGGCCGCTTCCAGCCGCCGCACGTGCAGATGTGAGTGGGCCCCTGGGCCCGGGGATCTAGGGGGTGGGAAAGTAGGCTGGGGGGACCTTTAGGATTGGGGGTCCTACAGGCCTCTGGGCCCAGATGCATTTATTTATTTATTTATTTATTTATTTATTTATTTATTTATTTATTTATTTTAAAAGAGCAGAAGAAACACACACAGACAGACGGGGTGGTGAGAGAGGCAAAGAGAGAGAGAGAGAGAGAGAGAGCTACTCAGCTCTGACATCAGGTGGTGCTGGGCATTGAACCTAGGATTTCAGGCCTTCAAGCTGGTGCTCTAATGGGTTGAGCTCCCTCCCTAGCCCCCAGGCTCAGGTGTTTACCGCTCCTTGCCTGGTAGGATCCCTGGCACCGGAGCTGGAAGGAGGGCCGGCCCTGTGGGGACCTGCAGAGCGCTGGCCTGAGGTCCTGTTCTGGCCAGGAGTCCTGTTTCATTTGGCCGGGAGAATGCTTTACAAATATTTACAAATGAGGTGACTTCTCATCAGCATCCAGACTTCTGGTTCTGCTTCCCCCAAACCCAAAGCCCTGACTGCCCTAGGTCCCCATGTCCTTGTGTCCAGGCCCAAGGGCCGACTGCTGGCCAGCTGCCCCTTCATGGCATCTGGTAGAGGGGCACAAACTCCTGGTCCTGCTTGGGGTGGCTTCCTGTACAGCATCTCCTTTTTCCTTCTTTTTTTTTTTCACTTTGTTTTATTTAAAGGTATTTTTTTGTAGAATTCGTTAACAGCCTCTTCTAAAATATATTTTATTGACTAGCGAATAGAGAGAAATTGAGAAAAAAAAAGGGGAAGACAGAGAGGAAGAGAGAAAGAGAGAAGCACTCCTTGACCACTAATGAAGCTTCCTCATAGGTGGCGCTTGAACAGCAGTAATTGCACATTATAACATATACACTCAAAAAGGTGTGCCACCACTGCCTGGCCCCAGAGAGGGCCCCAGAGCTTCTCTTTTAACCCGCTCTCCCTCCCTCAGCCCTGTGTGGGAGCCTGGGTAGGTGGGGGAGGGGGGAGACCCTACAAGCCTGCATAGCTGCCAAGGCCAAGGGGGACAGGGTCCAATTGGCTCACCTTCAAGATCAGGCCTCTCTCCTTCACCCAGGGCATTTTTTCTGTTTTGGTTGTCCTTCAGAGCTCCACATCAACCTTTTCAGATAGAAAGAGAGAATCAGAGGGAGAGAGGGACAGGCCTCACAACACAGAAAGCTTCCTCCTGTGCAGTGGGGGGGGGTGTGAGTTTGAGCCTGGGTTGTACACATGACAAAGCACCACACTGTCCAGGTGAGCTGTCCCGCCTGCCCTGCCCTGTGTCCGCTGACTGTGACATCTGTGAATGAGAGCGCTGCCACTGCACACTCTGTTGCTGAATCTCTTCTTGGTACCTTTGGGGGTGTTCCCATGATGGGACTGGATCATAAGGGGCTCCACGGAGAGAGGAGGGAGGAGAGAGGAGACAGTGGTGCAGGGATGGCCCAGGGAGGTTGAGGCACAGACTCCTCCCACCCCAAGACCTGGAGCATTTCCTCTAGGGACCAGTGGCAACAAGGGATTGCAGCAGCAAAACTCTGCGAGAGGACTCTGTAGAGAGGAGCCCTGGGGGCTTTAAACCCAGAAAGATGGAGCAGGTCACTTACCAACTGTCTGGCTTCTCAAGGCCTCCCTTCATTGCGAGAGTGGGTGCGATTCACCCACAGCACTCAGGCAGTCTGGGGAACGTCCTCTCTCTCCCCTGCAGACTGCTCTGGGACAGGCTCCCTGCCCGCGGGGGAGCTGCAGGCTGGCATTGCTAGTAGCTGCTGACTGCAGTTTCTGGCAGTTTGTTTGGGGGAGCTGCCCTCCAATGGCCACTTGGGGATGAGACTGGCAGATTTGGGTCTGACAGCAGACCCTGGGTCTTGGGGACATGGTCCTTCCCTCTCTGGGGGCTAGAGTCTGGTAGGGCTGCTGCTGGAAGGGGTGGGTCCTTTTTTAGGTTGGGGTTTCTCTTTGATGGGTGGGTTGAAAATCACTGTTCCTGGAGTCTGTGGGTGTCCACTGGACTCCTGTCCCTGTACGCAGACAGAGCAGGTAGGGGTTGGTGTAACACCCCCTTGAAGGTTCCTGGCCATCACAGAGCAGGCAGTGCAAGCTCCTGTAGGGCTGTGCTTCATGGCATCCCTGTCTGTACCCCCCACCCCCACCCCCTACCTCAGACACCCCCAGCCCCAGAGCTGGAGCCACAGAAAGGCCCCGGTAGAAGCCCAAGGAGTCAAGGCTGTGTCCTAGCATGGCAGTGGATGACCAGAGGACAGAGGGGTTGTCTCCCTGTGTAGCACACTGGCCACTGCAGGTCACTTGCTCACACGTGTGCCCATTCATCTGCTCGAGATGCCCACAGGTAGCTCCGGAGGACTCAGCTTAGTTAGGAACTGCTGGCCTCTTGCCTGCTGTGAATCCTGCTCTGCACTTACTTGTGGTGTTTGCATCTGGCTGTGATGTGCTGCCTGTGCTAATGCCCAGAGTGGGTGGGTGCAGTGCAGAGCAGGCCCAGGCGGGGGTAGACAGTGTGTGACACAGGAGAGAATGCTGCAGGGTTTCCCTGAGGCCATACAGCCAGGATTCACCACAGCCTGCCCCTCCTGTCCATCTGGGATCCCCAACTTGCACTGGCCGTGGGGTTCTGAGGCATCTGGGCTTTGGGTAGGACACTAGGAATTGTAGGCAGAGAGTCCTGGTGCTAGACTCCTTATGCAGGGTAAGTGTTCCCTCAGGCTTGGGACACCCTGGCTGGAAGTTGGGAAGGAGCTTGGCCCAAGGCAGAGGATTAGGGCTGCTGCCTGCCCCAACCTCTTCTTTCAGGTGCCACATCCTGAGCACCTGGGGAGAGAACCAGCTGTGTGGGTTTCCACAGTGAGGGGGAGACTGGAGAAGGATGGATGCCACCTCCCTGCCCTCGATTTGTGGAGGCTGGGGCTCTGTTGCTGGAGCGAAGGGTCAGAGATAGAGGCTTTATCAATAAATCCACAGACTGTGTTGAACAGCAGCACTGCCAGCCTGAACATGTTGAACAGAAGTGGAGGTGAGCCTAGTGCTGCTTTCTGTGTCTGCATGGCTCAGTCCTGGTTCTGGACTCTGGCTCATGGCCTCAAGATCCAGGACTGCTGGCTCTGGGGACCCAGAAACCCTTTAGTGGCCTGAAGGACGCCTACAGGAAGCCCGGGAGGGGACAGGTAGGCATGCAGCCTGAGGGTTAGCAAGAGGCAAGAGGGAGTGTCTAAGGGAGAGGGTGTTCATCTCCTAGGGGCCTCGAGGGGGGACTGGCAGCCTGGATGGCAGCTCTTCTTTCTGACTGTTCAGTAGAACCCTGATGGTAGAACTTGGGGCATCCGACTTAACCTCTCTCCCCCCAGCATCCCAGCCCTTGTGGGGTCCTTGAAGAATGCAGTGGAAGTGGGGGTGTAAGGGTAGTAGTGCTGTGTGCTGGACCTCCACTCCCAATCTGGGCCAGGCTGTGTGCTGCCTCTGTCGGCCTCATCCTGTACGCCCTCTTCCTTAGGCTCTAGAGCTGCTTCTACTTTCTGGATCATTCCTTTCTTCCTCTTGCCCCGGGTCTGCACATTCTCTTCATTCTGTCTTCCTGTTCTCCGTCCTGTTAGCACTAACTCATCCCATAGGGTTTGCCCAGTTGTCATTTCCTAGGGGAAACCTTTCCTAAATCTCCCTGCATGCTTCCCTCAGAAGCTCCGCCCCCCTCCCCCCCCCCCCATACTGCCCCACACTGAGGCAGACACTTTACTTTCCGCTTCAGCCTAGGTATACATTCATTTGTGGGATGATTTCCTTAGCTTCTCTCTCCTTCAGCAGCACAGACAGGTCCATTAAGCTTAGTATAGCTCACAGAGAGAAAGGGGAATCAGGGGTGGGGCTGTGGAGGGTTTCCTGGGGGTGGTGGCATAA